>NC_040012.1:5795853-5922066 GCF_000972845.2 Larimichthys crocea
TCGGGCCCCGCGCCAAGGAGCCCGAGGCTAAGGCCCGCGGCGCCTGCCCCCCGCGGCGGCCTGCCCCCGCGGCTGAGAGCAAAGATGAAGGCCGACGCCAAAAAGGACGAGGCCCCCGCGGCCACCGCAGCCAAAGCCCAGGCGGCCCCCCCTGCCTCCCCTGACCCCAAAGCCCCAAGAGGCCAGCGGCGGCGGCGGATCCAGCCACGCGGCAAAGGGGCCGCCGCAGCAGCAGTCCTAGTTCAACACAGCCGCCGAGCCGCCCGCCAAGGAGGCGAACGCCACAGGGCACCAAGCAGGATCACACCGTAGCAGTTCAAGATTAATGGACAGCTTCTTTGCGGAAATGAAAAAATCAAAGTACCTAACTCAACGACAACGAAGAATTAAAAGAACACAAAATTGAAATTCTTAACGCCCACCCATATTATGATAATAACCATAAATAAATACATAATTGTAATGACTGAATGATTTGTTGAATGAGGAGGACTGGAGCAAACACCTGGAGAAGAAGTTTTACCACCGAGTGATTTATTGCTATTGATTTTGTATCTTTTGATTTTATTTTTTTCTGACTGTAGTATGTTGAAACTTGGATAGAGTCTGTTGTCGGCCTCGCCTTCCACAGCATCTCATCTCCTTCATCTCCCTCATACGGTCAAGAGGTTTTAACCCATCCCAGCCTGCGTTTCATGGGGGAGGGTTTGAAATCACTCTACACAGCTGGACTTCCATTCATCCGTCCAATCTTCGGCCTCTTCCCCTTCCACTCATCTCTCCTTTGGAGAGTCGTGTTCTGGCTTGGTACATGGTCCTACAGTTTTTCGGTGCCGTGGAATCGTGGTTGTATCCTTTTTTAAACCCATCTCTTCCACGCCCCGCCCTGCCCGGCTGTCTTTCTTTGGTTTCGTTGGTTTGTGTTCTGCCGGCATCATTTCAGAAGACTGCTGTTAAAAGAGAGTTTAAATTTATCGGGAGACCGAGCGGCGGTCGGGCTTTGTAGACATTCCGGGAGGGCTGAAAAAAACGGCTGACTTGGCAGAGTGAACATTTTCTTAGCGTGATAAACAGGTCGGAGGAATTTTTCAGATAAACCTCTAGATTTGTACGTGAACCTTGGTATATTGTAAGTGAAACAGACGTGGTTTTTTATAACATTTGTAATACGTTTAGAAACTCTGCACAAAGCCTCGCTGCGCAGATCTCTGGCCGAATGTGCTTAGAAAGTCAGACGGGAAAACCTCGGATCCTCCGTTTAAAAAAAATTCATTTAAAAAAACATATCGACTGCTGACCTGACCAAAAACAGTGCCGTACAATCACATCCTGCGAGAGTTTGGCCCGTTGGCCTCGTTACGAGCTTAGAATACTCAGTTGGTGACGAATCCGTCACTAAACCGACCGTGAAGAACTTTCACATCCTTCCACCTTACTTGAGTAAAAGTGGACTCCATAAAGAGACATTTTTACAGTAGATGGTACTGTAAGTTCATTCTGCTTAGTCAAATTACTTAGAATTTAAAGTATATTGTGAAATATTCAATACAGAGGACAACCTTCCCACCAAACCTGGAGATGGGATCAGAATTGAAACAAAAACTCCCAAAAAAAGCAAGAAGAGATACTCAAAACTTCTGCCTGTGAATCTTCTCAGATTCAAATTTAAATTGTGTTCTGTCATCTCATGAAATGTCTCCACAATAACAAACTCAATATGCAGGAATTTCTTGCAACAAAGAAAAAACTCCATCTGAAACTGGCATACCCACACGCATGAGTAAACGGCGCGCGTCCCGCGGAGCAACCTCGCCATTTATCATCTCAGCAGTGGAGAACCTCAGACGAGCCGGTTACAGCTGCTGTGTGGTCCCGGTCGTTGGATCCGGTGGCCTCTGAGTCATGAACCGTTTGGTCCCATCTGGGCAGGAGGCGGAGGAGAGGAGGAGAGAGGAGGTGACGTGGTTCAGTGATGATCAGATCCATCGCTACTTACTTACTCGTTCTGCTATGTTTCATACGCACGCTGTTTTATGGATGGAAAAAAGCCTTGCACCATGAAAAGGGCGACGCCTGTTTCATCACCCCTTCATGCACTTTTCATTTAATTTATAGAAATATATCTACGGCTAGTTAAGTAGAGATGGACGACAAGGACTCGCTTTTACTCAAGTTAAAGGAGAAGAGGAGATGAAGAGAGGAGGAAGAAGAGAATGATGGCAGTAAGAACTATTAGGAGACAAGTACAGGAAGATTGAGAAGAGCTAATAGGAACAGAAGTAAGACGAAGTGACAAGTTAAATAGAGGACAACAGAGAAAGGACCGAGTGAATATCATCAGATTGTTTCATAACAGTCAGTACCACACCCACAAGTGACTTAGGTTTCCAGGGTACATGCATGCCGGTATACATTTCTATACTCACTCCCATTCATTCATCAGTTTCAGCCAACCTGACGCACGGCGTTTTCCTCCGCCATTGTCAAACCGTAGCAGAAGCAAACACTCGCCGAGCGTTTTGTGTGTCACCTGGTTCCGTTGTTTTTTCTTCTCTCGTTGACTCAGTACACTTGCATGTCCCGTGGTTGGTGAACCTGAGTCCCTGTTTTTTGGTAAGTAGTGGAAAAAAAAAACAAAACAACAATTATTATTTTTCTCATCCTGCATTCATCCAGTAGCAAACTACAGTTGAATATTTTCATTTTCATGTCTCACCGCCGCGTTTCCACACCAACACACACACACACACACGCACACCACAACACAACACACACACACACACTCGTCATTCAAAAACAAAACAAAAAGATGAATGGAAAATTGAGCATCAAAATTATATGTACTTGTAGATAATGGTTTTGCAAAGTAATAAAAAGTACATGAAATTGACGAAAACTGAGGAGTTTGTGCACTTTTTGTTTTTCCATGGCCCTCACAAGTAACACAACCGGCAGAAGAGGATCCAATTTTTCAAATAAAACACTCCAGATCTTAAGACAATCGATAAGTTGTGCCTGATTACGCTTGAAGGGGTGCAGGGAGATTGGTCCCAGCTGAACACTGGGGGTGAGGTGGGTACATCTGACAGACGACAATCACAGCGAGAGCTGACAGTTTTTTAAAACGCACAATACACGGAGAAGCTGACAGACTGCGGCGGCCGGTCCTGCAAAAAAAATCACTGTTTCTGTCTGGTGGCTTTGAAGACGCGTGGACATCGTACAAACGCTTCAGTTTCAGTCCTGTTTAAATATATCGCTCATGAAAGCCGCAGATTGATTTTTCTGATGTTTTGTTGTTGCCCTTAAACTTCAATAAATCTGAACTCACGCTTTGAGAGTCTGAGAACACTGACAGAGTTAGACTAGATGTGTTTTTTCTTGAGCTAAAGAAGTCCTCTCTGGGTTAAAGAAACACTCGGACTCGTTGTGTGAAGTGAAGTCACGATGTTTGAACACCTGCTAAAGCAGCTGGCACAGTTTCAGCAGCACTTAGGCCTCTCGTCTCTGAGCGTCCAGACATTCAGACTGGCCAGGACGACATAATTTAAAGTGTGAAACTGAAATCTGGATCCACTGATGGATGCATCAGACAGAGACTGTATTCAACTCCAGCAAAGGAAAAGAGAGCCATCAGAGAGAGATCTAAGGCGCGGCGAGTGGTTGGTGTGTTCTGGTGGATATTGGGACTTGTAACAGTGAACACTGCCAGACCAACGTTCGGCAGCTTCGTCACATGCAGAGAAACAGAAAAATCGATCTATCATTCTAAAGTGGGTCTTGATTATTAGTTTTTATAATATAAAAAATATGATAATGTCAATGTGACGGATGTCAAAGGAGGTCAAACGTTGTTGGGCATCAGAACGTTCATGAGCGCTCAGCAAGAAGACAGACAGAAGACAGACAGACAGACCCACAGCAAGACAAGATCAGAGAGACAGACAGACCGCAACAGACAGACAGACAGAGGGCAAGACAGACGAGACAGACAGACAGACAGACAGGACAACACAGACAGACAGACCACAAGACAGACACACAGACAGACAGGGCAGACGCACAGACAGTCTGCAGCTCAACTGTCAGCATATTTCCCTCAGGGTGGTGGAGACCAAAATCACGAGCTAAAAGAGAGAAGTGAAAATGAAGTTAGATTATCCAAACTTATGTGGAAACATGAACTGTCTGCATGCTGCAGGTGGAACTTCACCATCTCAGCAGCTTCAAGCCAGACCCCATGCACACCTGCTACAGGAGCCAGTGTCTGAAAGTTCGAGCACAGTTAGAAGAATAAATCAATAAAACTATTAGATTTTCATCATTCATCAAACTGAAGCATGAAACATTTTTTATATGAGATGATCACCTCCGTACAGACACACACAGACAGTCGGCTGACCAATAATTTCATTGTTATCAACTTAAAAAAAAAAAATTACCAGCGGCTCAGCATGGAGGAAGCTGAGCTGATGAAATCCTTCCTGAAGTCTGAGAACGTTGACCAAACATCAGAAAATATTATATATTCATGAAGAGAACCTGGCAGAACAACTTCACTGTGCCCCCTGATCACGTGACTGCAGACGGGGAAATCTGTGCCGTTCCAGTCACGTCACTAAAAGCCACGCCAGACTAGAAGACGAAGGTTCTGCACGCTCGCGTACCGACCAATATTAAAGGTTGTCGTTATCCGTGACGTCATTCACAGGCGTGGTGGCCCTGGTCATCTCCGTCCTGACAGTCCTCCTCCACCAACTCCTCTAAAACCTGGACTAGTCTCGTGCTGTCCCCGCAGACTGTCTAAAACCTGGACGTAGTCTCCGTGACGTCCCCGCAGGACTGTCTAAAAACCTGGACGTAGTCTCCGTGACGTCCCCCCGCAGACTGTCTAAACCTGGACGTAGTCTCCGTGACGTCCCGCCAGACTGTCTAAAAACTGGCACGTAGTCTCCGTGACGTCCCCGCAGACTGTCTAAAACCTGGACGTAGTCTCCGTGACTTCCCCGAGACTGTCTAAAACCTGGACGTAGTCTCCGTGACGTCCCCCGCGGACTGTCTAAAACCTGGACGTAGTCTCTGTGACGTCCCGCCAGACTGTCTAAAACTGGACGTAGTCTCCGTGACGTCCCCGCCAGACTGTCTAAAACCTGGACGTAGTCTCCGTGACGTCCCCACAGACTGTCAAAACCTGGACGTAGTCTCCGTGACGTCCCCCACAGACTGTCTAAAATTGGACTAGTCTCTGTTGACGTCCCCGCGACTGTCTAAAACCTGGACGTAGTCTCCGTTACGTCCCCTCCGACTGTCTAAAACTGGACTAGTCTCTGGACGTCCCGGCAGACTGTCTAAAACCTGGACGTAGTCCCGTGACTGTCACAGACTGTCTAAAACTGGACATAGTCTCCGTGACGTCCCCTCAGGACTGTCTAAAACCTGGACGTAGTCTCTGAGACGTCCCCGCAGACTGTCTAAAACCTGGACGTAGTCTCTGAGACGTCCCCGCAGACTGTCTACAGCTTGACACATTGTGGGAACAGAAAGCAAAGACGTCTGTAGAAGATGTTTTTTGTTACACGGTATGCTAATGAGCTGGATCTGCAGCTTTCTGACATTTCTATATTTGTGTTTGTTTGGAAACTGGTCTGTCTCTGAGTCTGTCAGAAATATTACAATGCTCAGAAGCTCTGACCTTTAGTACGTGAAGCGAATCTCAAACACACACACACACAACACACACCCACACACCACACAACACACACAGTCTAGACAGGGCTGAACATGAAGGGAAAGAAAAACTTTTGTTTTCCTGTCACAATCGAGTCCATCAATCCCGTCAGAGATTAAAGAGTGAGACACGCCGTAATTACAGATCTGCAGTGCTGTCAGAGTCTCATCACTTTCTGTCACAGCGACTGTAAAGGTCACAGTGACGAGGCGATGCAGCCGGCTGAGCCTGATCTTCTCTGCAGGACACAACCAGGGACGGCTGTGAAAGCTTTAGTTCAGGACAAAGAGACACTACCAGTGTCCAGAGAGGGCAAAGAGGTCTGTGAGGGGGAACCGGACTTAAATACTGCGAGAGCTTGATGGATGATGAGGAGCAGTGAGGGTCAGCGGGGGAGTGGCGGAGAAATAGGTCAGCCACGCCCGGCTCTCTCTGCAGATCCTGCAGGAAGCTTTTCTTAAAGCGCTGCCTCCAAGTATTCTGTAACTATCACGATATCGGTTTGGCATTTGCAGATGTTTTAATCCGGACTGACCGTGTGGCTGTCAGCAGCCAGGTGTTTGGAAAAGCTACCAGCGTTAGATACGATATGATCAGGCTGTCAGATCAGTCTGTGCATGTGCTCGTCCTTCCACACATCAGGTTCATGGGTTCATCTAATCAGCCAGTGCAGTGTCTGAGTCTTGAGCGACGAACACAAAGGAACTTTAGTTTTCAACCATCTGCATCGGCGTGAGCGTGATCTGACAGTTTGTGCAAACCTCAGCAGGCCTGAGGAGGTGAGAGCGTGGAGACGCTCCTCGTTTGTTCCTGTCTGTCTCCGTCTCTCCTGGTTCGTCTTTTTATTTTCTGTCTTGTTCCGGTGCGACGCTGCTTTGAAGCCGGAACGAGGAAACTGTGCGAGCGACGCTTTCAAAGCCTCCGACTGAGCAGGTCGCTCCATCTCTCTCTCCATTTTCAAAGCCGGCGTTGTGGGGGTGGATCAGAGAGAGAGAGAGGCTAGACGGAGGCGAGGCCTTCGGGCCAAATGTGCAGAATCTGCCGGCGCCGCTGCTCGGCGGCTGTCGGGGAGGATCTGTTAGGACGTTCGTCGGTGTGTGATGTTTGAGGCTCAGAGTTAGAAATGAGAACTCGATATATTTCAGTATGACGTTAACATGATCAAATCTGCAGTTTAAAAACACGTGGGCATGTTTAGAGATGTCTGTTGGTGCTGCAGGTTTTGGATCTTTGGATCATTTGTGCTGTGAAGCTGCTGGAGGAGTTGAAGCTTTATGGACTCTTTCATTTGATAAAGTGCAGCTGTAATGAAAGCGCAGTGCATTAACGTGAGAGATGAAGAAAGAGCTCCGGTCCAAAATGGGATTGAACCATTTGAGAAAGTGACGTCAACTTATTACAGAATGATTGACAGCATGGAAGTAAAGGTAGTTATAGAAGGCCAGGATGTAATGTCTGAAAGCTTCAGTCTGCGCTTTGTAGAGTAAGAACGCATCAGCAGTCAATGATAGACTGTGCAAACAATGTGGAGACCACCACCCGTACGGAGAGGCGAGGTGGTCCCGACTGGTCCTACAGCCGCAGACAGAGAACCAGAGACGAGAAAAAAAAAAAACAGTCCAAGCAGTAACGAGTCCGCCGGACTGTCCTGGTGTGAAAAGTTTCAGTTTATTAACTAGAAACACAATAAATCAACCAGAAACTGAATTCAGATGAAAATATTCTGTTAAAGAAGTCGGCTTCAGGTCACAGCGTTTCATTCAGACAGTTTGTTTCTTGATTCAGATTGTTTCTGATGTTCCGTCACATTTGCAGACAGTGTGAACCGTAAAACGTGACGTCTGATTGTGACTTCATGGATCTGCCTTCACGTGTAACGTGTAACGAGACGTACGAATGAAGCATGAGGGCATTCTTTAAAACATTCAGCGTTTCCGTCATGATCTCGACCTCCTTCATGTTTCCTCCGCTCTCCCTCGTTCCTGCGTGTTCTTACGTAATGTGTTGAATATTTCAAAGCGGGTTTAGTTTGAGTGCTTCGTCTGCCGCCGCAGGGACGAGGACGATGGAGATGGAAAAATACTGAAGGAGGACGAACATGTTCACTCCACCCGCAGACAGATTCACGTGTAAGCTGTTCTGTTCTTGCCTACATTACCCAGAATCCCTTTGGATTCAGCCTGCAGAGAACTTCCTCTCAGCTGGTTTCAGAAGAGCAGATAATAATGTAAATAAATCAAAAGGTGCAGCGCTGTGTCACTCCACTGAAACTGCAGTCTGTCTGACGGCAAGGACGCCCCGCGTTACGTGAGCGCTTCAGAAGCCGCGCTCGGCTGATCCCGATGAAGTTTGAAGTCGATGCAGGACGGAACAAAGCGGAGACGTTTGTTTGGGATCTACTTTCATGACACACTTCCTGTTTGTTGATTTTGAGGATGGATAAAGAAAAAAAATGAAAGAATTCATCTGTTTTCTTTAAAATCTTCATCTAATTTAAATATTTAAGGAAGCAAAAACTTTTAGTTTTACAGTTTTACAGCGTTCATCTTCAGCTGGTTGTTTTCTAACGTACAATCAGCTCATTGAGGAGTTTTGTTGTCAGTTCAAATAAAATTCAATGTCAAACCGACTTTATGAAGTTTAATTAAAGAGAATCATGATGAACAATAAACTGAGCATTAATAGAAAAATGATATCAGAGTTTCTCTTCATGCGTCAGGTTTTATGTTTTCAAATGTGACACAGCACTGATGAGCACATCACAGCATCGATGTCTAAATGATTAACGATGACTTTAATTACCCCTGAGAGCCTCCTCGTTAAGGCGAGTCACCGTTAACGGCTCCGGTATCTGTTTCTGCAGCTGAGAAACAAAAAGCGGCGTCTGAAAATAACTCCAGTTACCTGCTTTGATGTCCAACATAAAAAAGAAAAATCAGGCCCACCGCCTCTCTGCGAGCCTCCTCATTGGTCCGGGAGGTTCCTGCATCATCATGATTGGCTGTGGAGGCGGCCGCCGTGCAGACTCTCGTCTAGCAACAGGCACGAGTGCAGCCACTGCAGAGCACCCCTCCACCTCCACCCTGCCTCCACCTCCCTGCCTCCACCTCCACCCTGCCTCCAGCTCCACCCTGCCTCCACCTCCACCCTGCCTCCGTGTGGGGGAGCAGCTGATAGATGGAGCGTGTGGAGACACAGAGAGGAGGAGAGGAGGGGGGAGGGGCAGGAACATAGGATGGCATATGTACATGAACACACACACACACACACACACACACACACACACATAATCACAGGGCTGAAGATGCACACACACACACACACACACACAGTAAGTACATCTTGTTCTGTTTTGTTTAACTCTTACATAATGGCAGCTCGAGCCTGAAAGAGCAGCTGCAGGGACTCAAACACACACACACACACACACACACACACACACACACACACACTTCACCCACAATCTTCTACACGTCAGCGTCATGCATGAAGAAGAAACGTTCTGCAAACTGACGGAGGCAGAATCGATGGATGGAGCAAAGATGCGAAAAACTGTAAACGTCCACCTGAGGCTGGCTCCAGAAGTGAGTCAGTCTCCATAAGTCCCCATGTCCAAATGTCCAACTTCACAGCAGAAATAAACATGTTTACAGCCTGGTACAAAAAACAGTTTTGGTCTCTGTAGCTAATTTCCCCGTTCATGACAACTGTACTGAGGGTGAATTTATATACAACTCACCTGTTCACATTATATTAAGGCTTAAAGTTATGCAGGATTAAGAGCGGGGACGCATTGATTGACAGGTGGGTGTGGTTACAGGTGGCTTGTTTGGGCAACCAGGCTTCATTCAGCCGCCTCAGCTGATCCTGATGATCCTGATGATCCTGATGATCCTGATGACTGTCTGAAGGTCTTTTTACTTTTTGCCTTTTTAAGGTTGTGCTGTTCGGCGTAATTATGTTTCATTAGCGTATAATCAACTGAAAATACAATAATTATGTTTTTCAGCCTGAGTCTGCCAATAAGAATATTTCTGTTTGTGCAACTAAAACAAAAGCGATCTTTGATAAATGAGGATTGTGTAATCATCGCTACAGTTACTTACAGTACTGCAGGCTCGACCCGACGCCCTGCTCGTGTCCCGTCAGTCCTCATCATCGTCTGGCAAAACTTGTGATCTCTAAATTTGGAAAGCGGAGAGAGGGCGACGGGTTCACGACAGCTTAAAGGGACTGAGACTCACAGCGACGTCTCTCCTGTCTCCACGCTGAGGACTGAAAGATGAAGATGATCTGTGTGCAGAGAGACAGGAACGCGAGTTTGTGTTTATCGACATTTTGCAGCCAGGAAGCTAAAAACAGAACATAAAGGACGGACGTCGTCTCCACGCGTCCCCCACAGGCTGCTGAAGAGCTGCTGTGAAGCTCGGTTGTCTCCATCTTGGCAGTCCTGATGGAGCTGAGGCGGGCTGAACGAAGTCTGGATGCCACCTGTGATGACACCTACCTGTCAATCAAAGCGTCCACGCTCTTAATCCTGCATAACTGTGGGGACTTATGGAGACAGACTCACTTCTGCAGCCAGCCCCAAGTGGACGACAAGAGGAACTGCAGTTTGTGGCTTCATCTCAGACCCGAAGGAAGCTGTGATGGCCGAGTGGTTAAGGCGTTGGACTCGAAATCCAATGGGGTTTCCCCGCGCAGGTTCAAACCCTGCTCGCAGCGTTCACTGGATGGTTAAAGTTTACTTGGTGTTCTTGACCAACCCAGTAATGAATTACAGTTAACAACGCTGACGATCCGTGTCTTTACCGATATTTAGATTAAACGGGAGGTGGAATAAACAGTACATCCAACATGACCTGTAAAATGTAGTGGATCATGCAATGTGAGGACAAAGGGTTGGCATTGGTTGAGAGGGTGTGGCATTCAAAATGGAGACCACACAGGTGCAAGCTGTGATGGCCGAGTGGTTAAGGCGTTGGACTTGAAATCCAATGGGGTTTCCCCACGCAGGTTCAAACCCTGCTCACAGCGGTACATTGCTAAATGGCTGTTAAATTTAGTGCCAAGCCAGCTCAGAATTACGCAGTGATAAGTAGCAACCCCCGATGCCGAAGTGCTAAAAACTGTAATTCCTCCATAGGCTGCAGAGGTGAATCATCCTCCATAAGCGGCAGAAATAAACAGCATCGTTCAGGCACCCACCCTGCTAATGAACTGCTAAAAACTGTAATTCCTCAATCGGCCGCTTGAGAAAGATTGTCGAAGTGAATCATCCTCCATAAGCGGCCGTACTTTACAGCAGAAATAAACATGTTTATGGCCCCATTCAGGCACCCCACTGATGATCCATGTCTTTACCGATATTTAGATTTGATGGGAGGCGGAAGAAGCAGTACATCCAACATGACCTGTAAAGTAGATTGGTCCATACAATGTGAGGACAAAGGGTGGGCATTGGTTGAGAGGGTGTGGCATTCAAAATGGAGACCACAAACAGGTAAGCTGTGATGGCCGAGTGGTTAAGGCGTTGGACTTGAAATCCAATGGGGTATCCCCGCGCAGGTTCAAACCCTGCTCACAGCGTTCACTGCCTAAATGGCTTTTTAAAGTTTAGTGTTTCTGACAACAAATACATTCTGTGCAAGTTGAAGTCCCAAAAAAGGCTGACCAGGTAAGTATCATTCTTGAGTAACACTGGCACCCTTGCTTCCTGCTAATTGTTCCTTGGGGCCTGAGTAATCAAGGATCTGTCTGTCAGATGTGCCCGTCCAGGCACCCCACAGATGATCCATGTCTTTACCGATATTTAGATTAGACGGGAGGTGGAAGAAGCAGTACATCCAACATGACCTGTGAAGTGGATTGGTCCATACAATGTGGGGACAAAGGGTTGGCATTGGTTGAGAGGGTGTGGCATTCAAAATGGAGATTGGGAAGGGGGCAAGCTGTGATGGCCGAGTGGATCAAGGATCTGTCTGTCAGATGATCCTTTGACCTAAATTTTGTTGTCTGTTTACATACTACTTACAGGAATGGCTTCCCAAGAGGTTTGGGTGTGGCAGTCAAAATACAACTTGACAAAAGCTGTGATGGCCGAAAAGTTGTGAGGACAAAGGGTGCATTTGGAGGTTGATTCACCTCTGCAGCCTATCGAGGCATTGGTTGAGAGGGTGTGGCATTCAAAATGGAGACCACATCCCCGCGCAGGTTCAAACCCTGCTCACAGCGGTACATTACTAAATGGGTGTTAAATTTAGTGCCAAGCCAGCTCAGAATTACGCAGTGATAAGTAGCAACCCCCGATGTCGAAGTGCTAAAAACTGTAATTCCTATACAGGAACACAACCTCTATAAGCGGCCCCACAGATGATCCGTGTCTTTGCCGATATTTAGATTAGACGGGAGGCGGAAGAAGCAGTACATCCAACATGACCTGTAAAGTGGATTGGTCCATACAGTGTGAGGACAAAGGGTGGGCATTGGTTGAGAGGGTGTGGCATTCAAAATGGAGACCCCAATCAAGCAAGCTGTGATGGCCGAGTGGTTAAGGCGTTGGACTCGAAATCCAATGGGGTTTCCCCGCGCAGGTTCAAACCCTGCTCACAGCGTTGACTCCCTCAGTGGCTGGTTAACGTTTAGTGTTTCTGACAACAAATACATTCTGTGCAAGTTGAGATCCCAAAAAAGGCTTACCAGGTTAGTGTCATTCTTGAGTAACTGGCACCCTTGCTTCATGCTTATTGTCCCTTGGGGCCTGAGTAATCAGTCAGATGATCCTTTGACCTAAATTTTGTTGTCTGTTTACATACTACTTACAGGAATGGCTTCCCAAGAGGTTTGGGTGTGGCAGTCAAAATACAACTTAACTTGACAAAAGCTGTGATGGCCGAAAAGTTGTGAGGACAAAGGGTGCATTTGGAGGTTGATTCACCTCTGCAGCCTATCGAGGCATTGGTTGAGAGGGTGTGGCATTCAAAATGGAGACCACAAACAGGTAAGCTGTGATGGCCGAGTGGTTAAGGCGTTGGACTTGAAATCCAATGGGGTTTCCCCGCGCAGGTTCAAACCCTGCTCACAGCGGTACATTGCTAAATGGGTGTTAAATTTAGTGCCAAGCCAGCTCAGAATTACGCAGTGATAAGTAGCAACCCCCGATGTCGAAGTGCTAAAAACTGTAATTCCTATACAGGAACACAACCTCTATAAGTGGCCGTACCTTACAGCAGAAATAAACATGTTTATGGCCCCATTCAGGCACCACACTGATGAACCATGTCTTTGCCGATATTTAGATTAGACGGGAGGCGGAAGAAGCAGTACATCCAACATGACCTGTAAAGTGGATTGGCCATACAATGTGGGGACAAAGGGTGGGCATTGGTTGAGAGGGTGTGGCATTCAAAATGGAGATTGAGAAGGTGCAAGCTGTGATGGCCGAGTGGTTAAGGCGTTGGACTTGAAATCCAATGGGGTTTCCCCGCGCAGGTTCAAACCCTGCTCACAGCGTTGACTGCCTCAGTGGCTGGTTAAAGTTTAGTGTTTCTGACAACAAATACATTCTGTGCATGCTGAGACCCAAGATAACTAACTAAGTATCATCCTTGGTTAATACTCAGTCCGTTTACATGCAGCAATAAAAAATCTTTTTTTGATTGTATCAGATAAAGACATGCATACGATCTGAGTACACATGCCGTTCAGAGAATCCGATAAACGGCAGCTGCCATGTGACGCTGCAGCCCTCTGAACAAAGAGCCACTTCCTGTTGACCTCTACTCATCAGCAACAACAAACTATCTGACGGCATTCAGACAAAGATGGCGTACGAGGAGATGGACGATGCAGTAGGTGCATTATTTTCCTCCTGTCCACTGACCTGAGACCTGAAAGCTCCAGTGGAAAATCTGATTTAGATACGATTGATGAGTATACATGGTGTTAAAATGCAGAGTTATCTAGGTGTTCTTATCCGTTATGGTCCGAAGTAGGTCGGACTAAGGTGTTTACAAAAAGTCCAAACTACGCCTGATACGATCAGAAATTCAAACGTACTGACTGAGGTCGGTCAAAGCGCGTCACCACGACAGTGAGCTGGGAGGTGGAGCCGGACTTTTGTGGTGCAGAGGTTGATTAGGTGATGAGGAACAGGTGGAGGTGATCAGACACAACAGAGAGATACAAACAAGACGGACAGGAAGCGGGACAGGACAAACAACAGTCCAGATGTGTTCAGCACGCTGTCTCTGCTGAAGAAAGTGTGCAGGACTTCATGACGTGGCACTGCTGCAGACAAACAGCAAACACAGCAGAGACACAAACAGAACAGAACTCTCCACACATCGTCTGACCGGGCTGAACATCTGTATCTGTGCTGTGCGCTGCCCCGGCTGATGCTGAACCATGAATAAATATTATCTCTGCAGATTAAACCTCATTCATCAACGCCACTTGCACTCGGATGCTCTTCCTCGAGGGAGGTGAGAGAACAAAGTCTTCAGCGTCCAGCCGACTCTCTGCGCCGCACGCCTCCAGTGCAGCAGCTCAGCAGGTCGCATCACTAATGAAGACGACAGCATGAAGAGTGACGCTCTGCAGCCTTTATCATAGATCATCACTTATATCATAGCCACAAGAGTTTTAGAGGAAATCTAACTTGTTTTCATGTTTATTACCTGAAACTTTCCAATGCAAAACTGCCACAAACTGCAGTTCCTCAAACGTCCACTTGAGGCTGGCTCCAGAAGTGAGTTACTCCCAAACTGCAGCAGGCTGCTCGCGGCGTCCGCCAAAAACAGAACAACATCAATTTACCACAGAGCACCTCGAGCTGACAGGAAGTCAGACACAGAAACTGCACAGAGAATCTGGCGGATTTTCAAAATAAAATACCCCGTGCAAACTGCCTGTGGTAAAAACAGACAAAGGAGAAGCGTACGTAGCATATTTACAATGTAGACGCATATTCAGAAGAATCTGAGCAGGTAAACAAAGTCTGGAGGGAGAAACGCTTCTGAAACGCTGAAGTCGATGCAGGACGGAACAGAGACGTGACGGAGACGTGGTGGTGGGGTTAGTCTCCATAAGTCCCCATATTAAAATGTCCAACTTCACACATTAACCAAGAGGTGGGAGGTGCCAGAATACCAACATGGCCACTGACTGATCACTAATGAACGTTCAACAATCACGCATTTTTATCGTTGTGCAGTGATTTAAAGTTTCAGGGTTTGACAAAAATTCAGGAAGTTTCTGAAAAACTAATTTTAAAAAGAACTAAAGCATGTCACACACACACACACACACACACACACACACACACACACACACACACAGGCTTCATCAGTGCTTCCTGTCTAACAAACGATCTCCAGTCGCTCTTTTAACTCGAGCTCTCCGACTGATCTCTACGCTGCCTCTGAATTATTAACGTCGCCCTCATCAATGTTTGATTCCACATTTTACGATTCACTCTCCGTCCACGCCGCTCGCTCATGATATCATGATATATACCGGTATATATATACACACAATATACTCTGAAGCGTATAGAAGCGCCGATACGTGGAGTCCCCGTCTGTCCATCAGGTTCAGGTCTGTTTGATTTTCATGAGTGACGTTTGTCACAGCGATGAAGTGATGCAGAAATTAAAGACACAAACTCACAGACGAGGTGAGACTGCAGGAACCTGCACAGCGTTTGTCTGTCTTCTGTCTCTGGAGACGATCCAGAGTTTTTATGTGAATAAATAAATAAAAACAAAAATCTCTGTGTTTTAATAAAAAGCTAAACGACGTCATTCAGCCTCCAGTGAAGAGACGAAGACGAGACCTTCATCACGTCGATGCATGAACAGAAATGTCACGTTTGCATCCTGTTTCCTGTCTCCTGATGAGTGTGAGGACGGAGATAAAGCCCGTGCACAGCGAGGTGTGCAGGTTCAGCGGGAATGTCAGGTGACTGCATGGAGGAGAAGTCCAAGGGTGTCTGGTGGACAGCTCAAGGATGGCCGGTCTCCAGAGACAGAGGGAAGAACGTGACCTCGGAGAGGTGAACGGGTTCTCCATCGTCGACTGAAGCTCTTTTCCCCACGTGTTCACGTCCAAGTGACTAATGGGGACAGCGAGTCTGTGGTCCGGTGCTGAAGGAGAGAGCTGCTGCAGCTTCGGACTCCACAGAAGATCCAAAAATCACAAACTCTCAGCATCGTGTGAACTTTGACTGGAGGTCTTTTAAAGGTAACTTTGGTGTTTTTAAACCGTGCACACTCTTCCTCATTCCCAACATGTTTTAGTGTCTAAGACACGAATGGAGACGACAAATGTGATTTTCTGACCTGCTGAAGTGTAGCGCTGCTGTGGGCGGCGTGACAAACGAACGAGAGACTCAAACTTCAGTCGGGAACTTTCTGTTTCCTCCATGTCAAAGATTAGTTCAAACTGAACAAGGTGTTCATGGCCGACGTAATGGAGACACTCAGACTGAAACTATCTAAACTCCGACACTCGACCTGTCGAGATCTGACTCGAATTCAAGCTGCAAAATAGAAACACGAAGAATTTTAAATTAGTTTGTGTCTGCATTACTCCAGAGACGTAGACAGTGAATGAGAGTGAGGGAGCTCCGGCCTATCACGCGGCGGTTACACCTGTGAGAATAAAGTGAGTCTTTAATGACGTCACCTTGTTACGTCCTCTTCTTCTTCTGTGGTGCTTTAATTGGCTCCAGCGTGCCTCTCTGCTGTCACTTCCCCACAGAGATGCCAAATGTCATTTACAGGTGCAGCTCTGTATTTATTCTTCCTACTGCGCGATCGTCACGTCACAGTTTAGACAAACACACAGCACAATATAATGTTTAAATATGAAACTAATTTAGAGATCGAACAGTGAAATCAGATGAACACCTGAGTGTGTCACGCTCGCTTCAGTGCATGAAAAGCAGATTTCCTCTGTTTGTTTCACAGGAACATTAAAACGAGTAGCTGCTCTTTTCCTCTTTCCTGTTCAGACTTTCTCTCTCCAACACAGCGAGCTCGATCACTTTCACCCCAAAATAACTGAGGACGTCGCCTGACTTCAACAGTTTCTCTGTCTGTGAATTCTTTCCGTCACTTCTCGGCCCGTGAAGCTCAGACGGAGACGAGTAGCAGCCGCCGCCGGACAGTTTGACGGCGATTCGCCTGACTGACGCCGGCAATTGTACGGCAGTCTGCTGTAATCACTGAGTTTAACGGTCTGTAATTCAGGAGAGCGAGAGCCAGAACCTCTGTGTGTAAAACAGGAAGCCGTCCTGCTCGAGTCCAAGAAGTGACTGGTTAGTGGACAGATTTAAAGGATCTTTCTGGCTCTAGCTTCACGAATTTGAGGATTTTCTACTTTACTCTGTTCGATATCTTTGTGAATTGAGTTGGTCGGACAAAACAAACAGTTTAGAGACGTCACATCGAGCTCTTGTCTTTCTTTGGGTGGGTGTGAGCTTAAACATGCAGACAGAGGGTCAGAACACGTCACATGAAGAGATTTTATGGGGCATTCAGCAGCTTCCACCCAATAAAGAAGAACATCTGGAGCGCTCTGCTGAACCTGCTGCCACCACGACCAGACCTGGATCAGTGGACGAGGAACGGATGCAGGTCTGCAACAATGGAAGACTCACACAGAGGAGGTACTCTGGTCCAAACCTTAGAGTTCTGGGGAGGTTCTGCTCATTCGATCTGTCCAACGTGCCTCAGACACTTCGATTCACTCACAGCGCGGCCGATACTCGCTCGATCCAAGATAAGATCCAATGAAGTGAACTTCACTGACCGGCGAGGAGAAAGTGGGTCAGCGCCGCAGACGTGAAGCAAAGAGTGTCAATAATGAAAAAGTCTCAAACACCAGGACGACAAAACATTCAGACTAAAAAAAAAAGAAACGCCTTCAGGACATCGACGACTCGTTTAAACATTCATAACGTTTCCATCTACAGATACATTCATATTATTTATGAACAGGAGGAGGAGCAGCTATGGAGAAGGTTCTGTTGTCCAAGGTCCAGTTCTTGGTCCTGAGAGGTGGAGATGGAGGTCGGCATCAAGAGTGTGGTGGTGGAGGAGGAGGCCTCAGGATGGAGGAGTCAGAAGAAGCACTTTGAATTGGATCCTTTGTGGGACAGTGGAGGTTCTGGAGGACAGAGCTGATGATGATGAAGGCGTGGATCAATGTTTGAGAGTGTGAGGGTGGAGACAGAGTGAGGATGGAGACAGAGTGTGAGGGTGGAGACAGAGTGAGGATGGAGACAGAGTGGAGACAGAGTGAGGATGGAGACAGAGAGTGAGGATGGAGACAGAGTGTTGGGATGGAGACAGAGTGAGGATGGAGACAGAGTGTGAGGATGGAGACAGAGTGTGAGGATGGAGATAGAGTGTGAGGATGGAGATAGAGTGAGGATGGCGATAGAGTGAGGATGGAGACAGAGTGTGAGGATGGAGATAGAGTGTGAGGATGGAGATAGAGTGAGGATGGAGATAGAGTGTGAGGGTGGAGACAGAGTGTAAGGATGAGATAGAGTGAGGATGGAGACAGAGTGTGAGGATGGAGACAGAGAGTGAGGATGGAGACAGAGTGAGGATGGAGACAGAGTGTGAGGATGGAGACAGAGTGTGAGGATGGAGACAGTGTGAGGGTGGAGACAGAGTGAGGATGGAGACAGTGTGAGGGTGGAGACAGAGTGAGGATGGAGACAGAGTGTGAGGGTGGAGATAGAGTGAGGATGGGGATAGAGTGGACTCAGCTGTGAAGCTACGAACAAATCAGACATCTGCAGAGCCAAATCAATAAATATGAACGTACATAATAAATCAATAATCAATAATCCATAATTAAAGCTCCGTCAGCTGTGATTAGTTTAACTGTGACGCTGATGAAACAAAGATCAAAGATTTATTCTTTTTAAAATCAGAACACACTGTTTCTCTGTCCATGTTCCACACACACACACACACACACACACACACACACACACACACAGGAGTACTGCCGCTGTTGCTAAGCAACCCGATGAAAATATGATGAACACAGAAAGTGTGAGAAGATGCTGTCAGTGTTTGTGCCTCTGAAAATAACTGAGTCTGAACTTCAGCTTCTGAAACGTGACTCAGCAAATAAAACGATGACGTGCAGGAAACATGAAACATGAAACATGAAACATCAGATCATGAAGACCGACACACACTTTACTTACTACTGTATCTACTGTATCTACTGTACATCTACTGTATCTACTGTATCTACTGCATCTACTGCATCTACTGTACATCTACTGTACATCTACTGTACATCCACTGTACATCTACTGTATCTACTGTATCTACTGCATCTACTGTACATCTACTGTATCTACTGCATCTACTGTACATCTACTGTACATCTACTGTATCTACTGCATCTCCTGTACATCTACTGTATCTACTGTACATCTACTGTATCTACTGTACATCTACTGTACATCTACTGTATCTACTGTGGCTCTGCCTCTCTTCCAGATGGATGTCCCAGCTCCTCGACATGTGATTGTAAAATCATCTGAATATTTGCATACACAGAGTGTGTGTGTGTGTGTGTGATGATCAGTGTGTACCCGCCCAGACTGGGATTGACATGGCAGACATGAGGCCCTGGGGAAGGACGAGCTGCTAGACTGGCTGAGGGTGGAGGTGGAGGGCGGTATTTGGCTTGTTAGGGCTCAACCCACGTCCAAAAACACACACACACACACACACACACACACACACACACACAGTGTCATACACACCTAACAGAATGTGTCTCTCAGGTTAAGCAGCTCTGGGATGTGAACAGATAACTGAAGAACATGTGCACAGCTGCAGGTGTTACATCAACAGAGACACCTGTGACCATGTGATCAAACTCTGAGGGTCGGTGCTGCGTCCGTCCATCACAGGCTGCAGACAGTAAAGAATGTTGGTGTGGATGAGCTCCATCACCGCCTCTATTGTTTGCCAGCCGAGGACCTCACACACTCACACACACACACACATGCGCGCGCACACACACACACACACACACACGCTGAGTGACATTTAGCAGAGCTCCATTTTCTAATCCGGGCTGCTCGCTGCTCTCTGGGGTCGAAGGGCCGAGCGAGTCGATTGGTCTCTAAGTGGGAGACAAACTGAAGCTCGCTGAGGCGACGAGCCACAGATGAACACAGAGCGCCAACGTTCATCTGTAAACTCTGAACGTGTGTGAGTGAACACATCTACATGAACATGATGCAGCATTGACAGCTAATTAAATGATCACAAGCTGAGACAAAAACTTCACCAGGACTTTACCTGGAGATCAAGATGTGACCTGGACTGAACAGGTGAGTTGTATATAAATTCACCCTCAGTACAGTTGTCATGAACGGGGAAATTAGCTCCAGAGACCAAAACTGTTTTTTGTACCAGGCTGTAAACATGTTTATTTCTGCTGTGAAGTTGGACATTTGGACATGGGGACTTATGGAGACTGACTCACTTCTGGAGCCAGCCTCAGGTGGACGTTAGAGGAACTGCAGGTTGTTTTTAGTTTTGTGTGTTCATATTTCACGTGTGTTTGAAGACGCCGCGGCACGTTCGGCGTGGAGACAGACTCAGAGCGATGCTGTGTCTTCACCGAGAGCTGCAAATACCAAGTGTGTGGTTGCCATGACGATCTGGCGAGCCAATGAGGAGCTGCCCCTGACAGGCGAGCAGCATCAGCAGCAGCTGGAGGAGAAAAAAGAGAAAAGGCAGGTGGCTGCAGAGCGAGCGATGGAGGAGGAGGTGGAGGAGGAGTGAGATGAAAATTACAACAATCACAGAGCTCCGGTCTGTTTGACGGATGCACAGACCCCCCGCGGAGCAGGGTGGAGCCGGGGTTAAAAAAAGAGGCTCAGCCGACGAGCATGAACGCGTCGAAGTCTTCCTGGAGTCAAACTCTCCGTCACAGTTAACGCACGAACACGAACAATGAGAGGAGGAGCTGGAGGTGGCAGAGGGAACGGCTAACAGAGGTGGAACGTCACGTTCTGTGATATCTATGATTTATTATTTTAATGAATTAATGAGTCACAGTCACAAACAGTCGAATGTGTCCATGGACTGCAGCTCGCCACGTGTTGTCATATCTGCAGACGGTAACGAGCTAACGAACAAACACGAGGAAACATGTCGACAGATCTCTGACCGTTCGCCTCCTCTTCCTCGCGTCCTCGTGTCCTCCTCCCTCAGCCTGAGGACACGTCTTGATGTTCATTCTGTCTTTCTTTGCCCGGTTTGTCTCTTTTCTTTTGTCCTCGTTGACCCATTTCACTTTCAGGTACGGGGCGGCATCGTCAGGCCCGGCGAGACTCCACGACGACGACGACGACGACAGAGGCTCTGGGGCTTGTTGCCTAGCAACAGGCAGCAATGCCTGCTCTTGTGTGTGTGTGTGTGTGTGTGTGTGTGTGGCGGTGTTGGTTTTTTTATGTAACAGTGGGTTTGATGGTTGAATGTAGGGCGCTCAGTCTCCGAGGGGGAAATGTAGGGACGTTTGTGTCAGCGACCATGAGCCACCACCACCCACATCTCCATCTTTGTGCATGCAGGGCAGCCTTCAGCCTTCAGCCCAGTGAGAGACAGACACGTCCATCTCCGTCTCCGTCTCTGGATGTGAGAGGACGGTGATCGAGTGTTTCGTCTATGTGACATTAAAGAAATGATTTTAAGGAGAGTGTTTATGTTCACTAACATGTTTTATTGACGTGGCTCCATGTTTAAAATGCAACAACCAACCATCAGCTCCGGTTCTGGCACGACAATGGCTCAGCCCGGCTAACAAACTGAGCTAACAGCAGCTAACATACAAATCATCATTTTACACACACACACACACACACACACACACACACACACGCCTGTTAGCCCAGATGGCGGTCGACTCTTTGTGGTCAGCTGAGGAGCATCACCGGCGGGAAGGAGGCAGTTGCCATGGTGAACGTGACGTCTGACTCTTTGAAATCGTCGCTTTGACTCGACGTGTGTGTTCACTGACAGATGCAGAGAGACGCTCTGATCTCAGACAGACTGTCGTGTTCTTCATCCTGCCTTCATTACCCAGAGTTCAATGCATGTGACCTTTGTCAGTTTATCTCATGAAAACAAGAGAAACTGTTGCTCCTGATTTCTTTGCTGGTTTTAAAGGTGCAGTGGTCGGAGCGGTCGGAGCGGTCGGAGCTCAGCCGTGATGCCACGGGCGCCGTGATGCGTTCATGTGACACCCTGCAGTAAATATTCAGCAGTATGGACCCAAATAAAAAGTTCCGGTTTGTCTGCAAGACAACAAACAACTTTGAAACATTTCCTGAAGAGTTTGTTCGATGCTGACTTGGTTCATGGAGCTCTGGGTGGAGGTCAGGTCACAGGTGGATGAAGCAGAGTGAAGATGAGACGTTATCAGAACAAATGGATCGTCGTGTGTTTGTGTCAGTCGGGTCGAAGCAGAATCGAGGAGCTCGGCCTCTGACACCGAGAGTCCAGAGCTGCCCGGGCTGATTGGAGGCACCACCCTCTCTGCACCACGTGTGGCTGACGGAGGCGGTGCAGCGTTAACCCGGCCTGCTGCAAACGATGTTTACATGCAGATAATTTGTTTTGCTAATTACAGTTTGATTGCTGCCAGGACGACGAGCGCAGGGAGCGCTTCATTTACACACCACGTGCAAGTCTCAGGGAGGTGGACGGAGCGGGTGGAGTGGCTCTTACTGAAAGTTTTATACATCATCCTCATTTTAATATATGCATATATTATAATATAATATGCTGATTAAACAGCAGGACACAGATGAGCTTTGGACTGTCACAATAAAAGTCCACTCTAAATATGTGGACTTTTATTTTGAAAGAAGTAAAAACACTCCTCTAAATATGTGGACTTTTATTTTGAAAGAAGTAAAAACACTCACACACACACACACACACTGCACCCCCCTATATGCCAACGGTCGCCATAGCAACTCCGTTCTCCACGTCTCTGCCTCTCCCGTCATCTCCTCCTCCTCCTCCTCCTTCACGTCTAACAGAAAATCCATACGAGGGCGGGAAACGAGACAAACACACGATCAATTTGTCCTGAACGCAGCGTTTGAGTTTGAGTTTGTCACCGGACGCTGCGAAGTCGTTCATCGCTGACGTCTGTGAAGCTGCGATATTCAAACATTAAGATGAGGCCGACTCTGATCTAACTAAAGGAAACATGAAGATGAAGCTCAGCTGATCATCAGCTGCTGCGAGCTGATTGGACACCACCTGCTGAACATAAACACTGACAGCAGGTGAGAGCGGGTCCTCGTCCACAGAGGCCTCCATGTTGAACCGCCATCCCTCTACAGTAGCCCAGAGCAGACAAACGAAGCCTGCAGAAGGTTTCACTGGAACACAGAACACTCATGAAGAACGTCTTTAATGCAGGCAGAGCTCAGAACGAGGTGACAGATCGTAGAAATGTTAAAAGAGAAACTAAAGTCTGAACCTGATTCGTTTATCTGCTTCATCAATTCAAGTTCAGACTGAAATAATCGATGAGTCATTGATCATCGGTCCAAAGTGACAAACAAACAAAAGATTTTCTGTTTAAGCTGAAGTCAGATTTTTAAAATAATATAAATTAAAGTGATTAATCATCTGAAATGTTGCAGCTCTGATATAAATAATCGTTTGTCCTAATGAGTCAGACTTCACATCATCATCATCATCATCATCATCATCATCATGATCTATGAGCTCTATGATCAGAACACGTCAGGTACATCGCCATGACAACACAAAGACATGAAGAGACATGGTCAACACTTTAAGTCTGACTGAGCTTCTTCTGCCATCTAGTGGCCGTTTGTGCACACTGCAGGAGGTCTGTGTGTATTTACTAAAAGTAAAAGTATGAGCATCAAAATAAGTACCAAAAGTAAAAGTACTACTAAGAAAACTGCCTCTTAATACAGAGCAGCCGTCAAACTGTCAGAGCTCAATTAAACAGCTCGTCAGTCCTTTCCTAAACACCTTTCCTTGACCTCAAACGTCACCAGGTCATAAGGAAACATGAAGGAGAGGTGATGAGGACAGATGTGAAGGAGAGGAGATGAGGACAGATGTGAAGGAGAGGCGATGAGGAGTTAGGAGTCGACTGCTCTCACTCTACGTCATGAAGCGACGGTGAATGTTGTTGACGTGATCTGTGGTAAAACTACAAAGTCCAGAAGATGGACTACAAAACGCTCACCTGAGACCCTTCCTTCTGTTGGTAGCTGGTGTGGTTGCTCGCCTCCTGTCCACTCATATAAAGATCATGATGAATCAGTGATGGCACCGTCATGATGATCTGCAGGACGGGCTGCGTCTCCTCCGTGTGTCCTCTGCTGAAGGAGACAACAGAGGACGCACTGAAGCTCCTTTCCTCTACGGTTAGAGGATTCAAACAGCTCTGATCAGGGCGGACACGTGAACACTTCATCAGGAGTGAACACCTTTCACCTGCAGAGCACTCACAGGTGAGACGAATACATCATCAGTCTTCATGACGTCAGTGTTTCTTAAAGGTGAAGATGACAGAAATGTGTGTTTATGAATCGAACAGGCTAAAATATGAAGCTGAGACACTTTATATTTTTATTTTAGTTCAGGTTGTTTTTAATCTTCCTCCTTGTTGAGATGGAGCGTCCTCAGCTTGTGTCTGTATTCACTGTGTGAAGCACTGCGTGTTGCATGTTTTATAAAGTTCGATTGATTGATTACTCAGACGACACAGTTCAGTCTTCTCATCATATTCTGTGAAATCTTAATAATATTTCTGATGTCATCATTTGTGAAATTTGTAATGTTGTGTCAGTTGTTGTTGACGGACACTAAGCGTCAGGAAACATGCAGACTGATGAATCTTCACGTGTTCGTGACGAAGCTGCAGCTCGACGTCGACGTCCAATCAGGTTGGAGTCAGACGGTTTCACCCAAAAGAAGCTGAAGAGGTGAATCACTACCTGGACTACACCATGAAGTACACAGAGTACTACATAGAAAGTAAATCGTTTATTCACTGTGCTTTGGATTTTATTTCATTTCATTGATTTGATTCATTTTTTTCTTTGTAAAGAACTTTGATGTTACATAAATTAAAGCCCAGCTGATTATTACTGGTTTAAATGTTGTCCGATATAAAACTTTAATTTTTATTAAGAATTCAGGAAAAGATGCTCAGTGTCTGTTTTTTTATGTATAGTTATTAATCATTATTAAATTGTGGTTTACTGTTTGAAACCGTAAATACTGCACAGATCATCTCGGTATTAAACTCTGCAACAATGTGTGTGTTCAGAGATATGAAGAATATCAGCAGGAAAGAACAGAAACAAACGTAAACAGAACCATGTGATGTTTCTTTCTTCTCGTGTTCAGACCAAATGCGACTAAATAAAAGCAACCAGACTCGTGGCTTATATAAAAAATTAGACCCCTTTATTGTGTTCTCATATATAAAAGAAATACAAAAAAGAAACATCGACACCGGGCGAGGGTCAGAGCGGGACGGGGTTTCTGGGTAAAGGGCGGGGGCAGCAGGGCGGGGCGGGGCGGGGTGGGCGGCGACATAAAAAGGGGAAAGTGGAAACGACGAACAGTCGGAGGGATCAGTCGAACAGACATCGTCCTCCCTCCCTACCACCACCTCCTCTTCATCCTCCTCCACCTCCTCCTCCTCCTTCAGGAGTTTCAGCTCTACGAACGTCCATCAAAAAGGCAGGAATCGTCTCATTGGTTGAGTTAAACCAGAGTGGGAGGAGCCAGAGAAGACTTTAATGAAACATTCACCTCGATGGCTGCTCGTAATGTTCGTTATGTTTCCTGATTAGAGCTGCCCTCTTCTCGTAAACTAACAGCAAAGTTTCTGTTTACATTCAGTGTTTCTCAACACCAACAAACTTGCTGTATTTCCTCCGTCGTTTACATCCATCGGCCGCCTCGCTGCTGCCACCTGTAGGTCAGTAAAATCACGTGATGCGTTAGCGGGGACCGTGTAACCAAGCGGGGACCGCACATGTTCAAACGTCTGCAGGGACCTTTAACGAGTCAATATCACCACGAAACTTCCCTGGTTCGTTACTCACATTAGGACACATTATTTTCTGTGTTTAAATTTGATGTTTAAATATGCAAATGAGGCGTTATCTAACGTAACCTGGTTTGAACTCTCGTCCTTACAGGAGCCGGATCATTAACTGAGCTCGTTAAGCACCCGGGGTGGGGGAGGGGTTGATTCACTTGAATTTACAACGATTAACAATCAGAGGTAATTTGCTCTTGTGCTAATTTGGAGGCTTCACTAATCAAAACAAACTGCATGAGAATATTTGAGCCCTATAGGTTTCACAATGTGAGCTGTGTGAAATGAACTTTGAGCTTTGGAGCTTCGACTCTGCGGTTTCTGTCTTTACGGGAGGTCAGAAGGTCTAAGAGGTTTGTTGAGACCTCGTACTGGTGACGAACGTGTTCATCCGTCAGCGTCGTCCACACTTTTCTGCTGCAGGAACATGACGTCCCCGTTATTAAGCCCTGACTGGCCTAAGAAGTCTGGAAGCGAGCAGCGCTTTCAGGACTGGAATGATAAAGTTGTTCCTAATGTGACATCAGACGCACACTGAGGTGTAACTCAACCACTGGGATGATTCCCGCCTGATGAGCTCTCGCTCTGAGGAACCTGTGCAGACCGACCTGAAGCTCCGGTCGGCTCTTCAGGACAGCTCAGTCTTATCAGCTGCTTCCGTGTGATGCCCACCTCCAACCTCGGAGCCACCGGGCGCTAACAACGTCCTCCGGTTGTAGTGGTGGTGGCCCTTCATGATGCCCGAGTTGTTGTTCTCGTTGAGGATCTGCTTCTGCTTCTGCCTGTTGAGCGACTGCACCAGGCCGAGCACCACGGTGGCCAGCGAGTACTGGCCGGGGACCTTGCGCGGCGGTTCTTGCTGCATGATGAGCCGGTTGGATTGCGAGCGGCTCAGCAGGAAGTGCGTTCGGATCTTCCCCTCCTGTTCGCTGATGCCCTTCACGTAGATCTCGCCGCGGTACTCGAAGGTGAAGCCGCGCTCCTTCAGGATCAGGTACGTGTCCTCGGGGACCTGGATCTTGCCGC
The DNA here is from genome assembly GCF_000972845.2 of Larimichthys crocea. NCBI lineage: Eukaryota > Metazoa > Chordata > Actinopteri > Sciaenidae > Larimichthys > Larimichthys crocea. The sequence goes on from NC_040012.1 coordinate 5,822,774, forward strand.
TGACCCCCGTGCTGTCCATCCGGCTGGCCAGGTTCACCGTCTTCCCCCAGATGTCGTACTGAGGCTTCTTGGCACCGATCACGCCCGCCACCACCGAGCCGTGAGCCATACCTGCACAAGACACACAGGATGCACATGATATTTATTTATTTATTATTATTTATTTACTGATCTCAGATCTGTGTCTACGCTCCAGGTCAAATTAAGACCAGAATCTGATCCACAACAGAGCAGGTAAGAATTATTTTCAGCCGAGCGAGGAGTCTTCAGTCGGTTTCAAACAGAGCAACAAAGCCGATCGATGTAAAGATTTTAACCTCGCTGGAATAAAAGTGTTAAAAGCTTAAAACCTTAAATACAGTTTTAATAATCCAGTTAATCACATGTCAAAGTCTCAAAATCATGAATTTTACTTGAATATAACAAAGACGTCATTGATGTCATTAGTTTTATTTTGAAAGTCTCCCTCTCCTTGTGTCTCTAACTTCCTGCCGTTGCTGTTAGGTACCAGATCGGCTCGTGAACCTTCTGATTACGTCACACAATACGGTATCTACGGCAACGCCACTCGGACAAACTAAATTGGGCCGATCAAGATAGATAGATGCCGTTTCTTTAAGCTATTAGTAAATCTGTGTGTGTGTAAATCTCAGTTCCTCTCATGTTTCATGTTTCATGAACAGAAACAGACGTTCACGCACGTGCAGTCAAAACAACGAGCAGTTTATTGCTGCTGCCGATCACCGAAACACCACGAAAACTGTCTAGCTGTGCTCGACGTTCGTTGACGTCATCAGCAGATGAAGGACATGGAGCCGATCCCGTTTGAATTGTTGCACCCTGATTAGTCTCATTGTGTCTCGCCGTCCTTCACGTCTTTGTGTTTTTTCTGTTTTCAGTGTCGGTTCGTCTTTGTTTGTTCTTCACTCTCTGACTCATACTTTGTGTTTCCGCAGCTCCTTCCTGGATTTGTTCTGCTTCTTTTGTACGTCCATCTATCTGGACCGGTCCTGCCTCTTCTTACTCGTGTTTGACTGAACATCTGTGATTCTTTCAGACCGTGACCCAGACGTTTTCATTTCTATATTTCTCCACAGGTGGATTCATGGTGTCTTTACTGAAGAAGGAACATTAATCTCAGATGGAGACCGTTGGCACCGGTTGCCATAGTGACACAGGCTGGTACCTGTTGACTCAGAGCTTTGGATGCAGCAAAAAATAGAAACATACTTTTATGTCTTGTGACTGCGTCCGTTCTTTAAGCTGCAGAAACTCTCTGAGCACAGCGACCTTCAAGATTCTCACAGAGGAAAAACCTTCAGACATTAAATATGTCTGATCATCGTCAGTTGACGAGGTGTTGTTTCCTCTCATGTGAACGTCACGGGGCTCTTACCGATCCTCAGCTCGAAGTTGTTGAACGAGTGCTTGTTGATCTCCTGGATGCTTTCGTTGAGGGCGATGGCGAAGTCGGCCAACGCGCACAGGTGACCCCATTTATCTTCACATTGCTGCGGGAGGCAGAGGAGGAAGTCAGTGTCGATTACTGCTCCGAGTGTCGATGTGTGCTCAGATGAATCGTGGAAGATCTCACCTGTTTCTCTGGTGACAGTCCAGAGACGGCCATGTAGGTGCTGCCGATCGTCTTGATCTTCTCGATGTCCTGGAAACGTTCCTCATCGAGCAACTGTGACGAGATTTTAAACGTCAGCGAGCGTCAGTGTCACAACATCAGCAGTTACAGTCCAACAGTTCATCTTTATTCTATAGATTTCAGTGAAACTGGATCATATTTTATGGAGTAACCGGACTCAGCGAGAGATCGCAGAACCAGGTGCCTGATCGAAAGCCCTTTAAAAGTGGACAGACAGACAGACAGACAGACAGACAGACAGACAGACAGACAGACAGACAGACAGACGCCGGCTGACCTCCCTGCCGCCTCGGGCTTTCCTCTCACAGACAGTTTCTCCATAAAATCTGATCCCGTGACCCGATCAGGCTTCACAGTGTGTGTTGTGTGCTGTCTTGGGCTGAAGGCTACTCCTTCACTGACCCAAGGCCTTGATTTATTCCCCTTAAATTGTCAAACTTTCAAGGATTTCAAAGACCCACGGGAGCCGCTTGTATCGTTCTGTCTTTGAGATCTCGTGAGGGGGATAACATCGCGTACGCTGAGTGTGTTTGATGTCGTTTGTGCCTCTGCATTAATCATCTCTGAAGACAGATTTATAAACGGAAGCCGTCGGCGTCTGAGATGTTTAAAAGTTGCAGTGGGAGCACTTCAGCTTCAGTCTCACCTGGTCAAAGTCTGCAATAATTTCGTTGAGCAGCCTCAGACACTCGACTCCCTGGTTGTTCATCTCGGTCTGGGAGTAGAAGTCGGCGAAGCCCGGGATGGACGCGAACATCACGCCCACGGAGTCGTAGGACTGAGAGTAGAGCTCCTGTGGGGAGAAGAAGTCACACTGTGATTAGCTGGAGTTATTGTGTCGACTGTAAACTGCATCACACCGCCTCCACCATCGGGGGGCAGTGTTGACACATACATACACATACATGCAGCACGTCACATGGCGTGTGGAAATATTTAACATCAGGCTGTAAACATGACGTCCAGCCACAGGTCAGGAGAAGTCGAGCTGCTGCTGCTCGCTTCAGTATTAAATTACACGATTATGAAAATAAGCCTCTGACTTCATACACACTTAACGAGCTCAGTCAAAGCTCGAAGCCTGGACGTGAAAGTTGCTCAAAGTCGACCTAATCTGATTTCTTGGTGCTTGGCTGTGTCGGATAACGTTTGTTTGTGAAGCCTCGGACGCAAACAGACGAACGACAGACGTGTTTGTAACGTGGATTTCCATCAGCCGTCACAGTTTGAAGCTGCAGCATCATTTTTAAACTCATCACACTGTCGACTCCAGTTTCAGCTGTTGTCTTCTGTGATCTGCGGCTCGAAATGGGGAATATTATAAGTTCTTTGTCGTTTTAATAACGCTTCATGTGAGTGCTGAATGTCGTGGATTAAGTTAAGTAAAGCTGAGACTCTTGTGGACTCCCAGTTGTCTTCATGTGTCCTCATGACAAACACAAACTGAGGACGGGGTGACTTTCGTTTAGATATTGACCAGGTGGTTTTTGAGAGAGAAATGATCTTCACGAGAAGTTTCTGAAATCAAATGAATCTTTCTACGGCGTTCCTCAAAGTCTTTGTGTGTTAATGTGACAAGTTGGAGGATTTTTTTCTCAAGTTTCAGGTCAACAACAACAACTCATGACACATGACATAACGTGCTCAGACATCAAACTCTTTGTTTCAACACTTCTAAAACTTTCCAACGTTTTTCCATCATCGACAGAATTCATTTCAAAAACTTTCCTCATATTTCTTCTTGGACTTTTTACAACAATGATCTTCATTATTTTCACAGAGAGTTTTTAAATGTGAGAATAATAAATTATTGGATGAGTTGATGAAGAAAAAAGACTTTTAATCACGTTTTTAAAGGATCCAAACGGAGCTGCTGCTGCTGCCGAAGTGTCTTTGAGCAAGTTCAAATGAAATAAATAAATAATAAGAATACAAATGTCACATCTTCAGCTTTCTGTCACCTGATTAACTCCACAGATCATCGACACCTCTTGAGCGGTGCAGAAGCCGATTAACGACCTGGCGCTCGGGTTTCTAAATCACGGAACAATAAACAACCTGATTAATAATGTAACGAGCGATTAGGACCCGACCTGTCCTAATGGATGCATTTTTAATCATGTCCCTTTTAATTAGGAACAGGCACGGGAGCAGAATGCTATCAGCTCGCCTCTCCTGACATTTATAATTCATCGCCTTCAGTTCGGAAGACAACAGAAGACCGGAGGAGTCGATAATGGAGAAGGGGACAGTACAACAACACAGTCAGTCATTCTGCAGTTCGTTAACGAGACAGAAACGACCTGAAGCTACAGGAGCAACTTTGGTTTAGGTCATGATTGATAAAAACATAGGTCTATAATCCGACCACCTGGAACTCCTTCAAGTGCCCCTAAATCCACCGAAACGGACCCATCTTTAAGACATCTGAAACCTCTGGTATCTCTGGTACCTCTGGAAATCCTGAAGATCTTCTATGTGGCATCTAAAAAACAGACCCTTCAAGGCCACGTATGGACTTCTTGGATCCTCAGGAAGCACCTAGACCCCTTGGTGACGCCCTAAAACCTCCTGAATTACATAGAAATCATCCTGAAGGACCTCCAGAACCTTTAAAGAACATAGATACACACTCAAAACACTGTGCATCTCTTGTATAAGACTGCTGTTACCTTCTGATAACATCACCGATGCAAAACAAATGATTGTAGGAACGTCCTCTGGTCTCAGGTTCATGTTGTCTGAATAAGTTCTACACATCATGTTTCCAGGTTCCTGGAACCTCCCGAGTTAAAAGTCTCCACCTTATGAGGACTGGTCAAAGTTCTGCTGTGGTACATGCTGCTATCGTGACGTGGAGACGTTTAGGAGAACGAGGGTCCTAAAATCAGTCGTCCAGAGTTTAAAACTGCTTCGACAATCAGACAATCAGATCCAGATACTGAAACAAATGGACTCCTATGCTGAGTCTATCTGTACTTAGGTCTTTGTTTTTGTTTTGTATCTCCTGTTTTTATCTGTTAACTTAAAAAAAGGAAAAGATCCTGTGAGAGATGGATTTATGTTTTCTATTAGACTCTTTAGCAAAAGTAAAAATCAAGTCAGTCACAGGTACAAAGGATGCATCGATCGCCCCAAAATGATGTTTACTGACGCGAGCGAGCATCAGCAGGAGCTTCATGAAGAAGCTCCTCTGAGTCAGACCTGATCAGTGTTGGACCTCGCTGATGCTGATTCTGTCTGGATGGAAGTATCTCAGAACCTTCTGAGTGTCTGCCAAGGATCTGAAGCGCGATGGTGCGATTTGATAAACAGGTGACGTAAAGTTCAACAGTTAATGGGTTTGCTCAAACATGAAGACCCATCAGATTTGTGTATTAATGACTTCTAACGAGAGGCGAGCAGGCTCCATTCAAAGCGAGTTAAAAGCAGCCGAGGGGAAGGGCGGCAGAGATAAGGTGAACAAAGAGGAAATGTAAAGTTTGAGTCAGCCAGAGACGAATCAACGAGCAAATCAAATCAAAGGCATGTGAGCAAAGAAAGCTCTCCGGCTGAATGAGTCCTCTCCTCTCTGTTCAGAAGCACTCCAAGTCTTTTCTTTTCTTCGCCGGGTTAAACAGCGAGGGGAAACGAATTATAACGAGCGCAGACGACTGTGACCTCGTCACAATATTCAAAGGTGCAATCATTTCTATCAGTAGCTGTGAGTGTGCGGCTTTCTGGACGGACCTCGTTGTCCCGGTCCTTCTCCAGGAAGTGTCGGGCCACGTGGCTGGGCAGGATGTTCCTCAGCATGTTCTCGTTGTGTTCTCGCAGATCCTTCATCTCGTTGATCTCCTCTTTGGCCTGGACGCGCCACAGGAAGTCCAGCCGGGCCGTGTACTCCAGCTGAAGATGGAAAAAAACACAAGAAGTTAGTCATGTGTCACGACCATCGTCATCACCAACATGTCAGCAGATCATCTCTGTGGACACTTCTCAATCCGTCTACATACAGAACATAGTTCATTCATGAGTACTCTGACTATTTATGTTTTTATTAAAAGAGACTATGTCCAGGTTTTAGACAGTCTGCGGGGACGTCACAGAGACTACGTCCAGGTTTTAGACAGTCTGGTGGACGTCACAGAGACACGTCCAGGTTTTAAACAGTCTGCGGGACGTCGCGGAGACATGTCCAGGTTTTTGAGACAGTCTGCGGGGACGTCACGGAGACTATGTCCAGATTAGACAGTCTGCAAGGAGTCGTCACGGAGACTACGTCCAGGTTTAGACAGTCTGCGGGGACGTCACAGACTACGTCCACGGTTTTAGACAGTCTGGGCGGACGTCACGGAGACTATGTCCAATTTTAGACAGTCTGCAGAGTCACAGACTAGACTATCGTCCAGGTTTTAGACAGTCTGCGGGGACGTCTCAGCTACGTCTTTTAGACAGGCTCAGGGACGTCACAGAGACTACGTCCGTTTTAAACAGTCTGCGGGACGTCACAGAGACTACGTCCAAGGTTTTAGACAGTTGGCAGGGACGTCAACGGAGACTACGTCCCAGTTTTAGACAGGCTGTGCGGACGTCACAAAGACTACGTCCAGGTTTTAGACAGTCTGTAGGACGTACGGAGATACGTCCAGGGTTTAGACAGTCTGCAGGGACGTCACGAGACTGACGGCCAGGTTTTTAAAACAGTCTGCGGGACGTCACAGAGACTACGTCCAGGTTTTAGCAGTCCTGGGGGACGTCACAGAGACTACGTCCAGGTTTTAGACAGTCTGTCGGACGTCACAAAGACTACGTCCAGTTTTAGACAGTCTGTGGACCGTCACGAGACTACGTCCAGGTTTTAGACAGTCTGCGGGGGACGTCACAGAGACTACGTCCAGGTTTTAATAACAGTCTGCGGGGACGTCACAGAGACTACGACCAGGTTTAGACAGTCTGCGGGACGTCACCAGAGACTACGTCCAGGTTTAAATAGTCTGCGGGGACGTCACAGAGACTACGTCCAGGTTTTAGACAGTCTGCGGGGACGTCAAGAGACTACGTCAGTTTTAGACAGTCTGGCGCGGGACGTCAAGGGATACGTCCAGGTTTTAGACAGTCGCTGTGGGACGTCAACGAGACTACGTCCAGGTTTTAGACACGTCTGCGGGACGTCACGGAGACTACGTCCAGGTTTTAGACAGTCTGCGGGGACGTCACGGAGACTACGTCCAGGTTTTAGACAGTCTGGGGGACGTCACGGAGACTACTCCAGGTTTAGACAGTCTGGGCGGGACGTCACAGAGACTACTCCAGGTTTTAGACAGTCTGCGGGGACGTCACGGAGATACGTCCAGGTTTTAGAACAGTCTGCGGGACGTCACGGAGACTACGTCCAGGTTTTTAGACAGTCTGTGGGGACGTCACAGAGACTACGTCCAGGTTTAGACAGTCTGCGGGGACTCATGGAGACTACGTCCAGTTTTAGACGTCTGTGGAGACGTCACGGAGACACGTCCAGTTTAGACAGACACACATTCAGTGAGCTCGGCTGAACATTTTCCAGGCTGTAATCTTCTTCTGTGTCTTTATAATCTTTTGTGTCAGATCCGAACATACGACGGCGCAGCTGATCATACTCTGCAGTAAACTTAATACGCAGCAGCAGCTCTGAGTAAATGTTTTCTGAAGAACCGTCGAGGTTAATAGAAGCCGTTATGAATGAAGCCGTGCACGGGGAGGTCGTTAGGGTTAACGCTGAGCGACCGTTATTTCACCGGCCAACATCTCATTATCGGGCATAAAAAAAAAAAAAAAACGGGCCCGGCGGGCTTCAGAGTCTTAATTAGAAAAACTGAAAAACGAACGAATTGAAGTTTTTGCACCGAGTCAAATAATTAAGAGACTAATTTGATACGAGGATTAATCACAAAACTGTTTCCACCAATCGGCTCAGAGAGACGCTGAAATCCTCACAGCGTATCTGCTGCCCCCAAATTAATTTTCAATATCAGCCCCTCCTCCTCCTCCTTCCTCTCCTACGAGTACAAACTAAATGCTACCGACTCTAATGTATTCAAACGACTTTGTATTAATTGTGCATTCAGAAAAGCAATTTGTGTTGCCCATTAGAATCACTTCAGATTGATCGCGCTCTCCCGTGTTTCATAATTGATCCGACCTTTAACTGATTTTTTTAATTCAGCCTTTTCCATCATCTGAACGCGTGAACGACAGACTCTGCCCTGATCTCTGCTTAAACCTCGAAGCAATTAAGTAATTAACAAAGTCTTAACAAAGAAGGTTTGATAACGTGGCACCGAATGTTTGGAGGAAATACAGAGGTTATTTGGTTTTCATGAAGAGTGACCTGTAGTCGCTGTATCAGGTGTTTCTTTATGACGTCACATATTTACGGGCATCAGTCTGAAGGTAAAGGACTTTTCAAACATGACGAATCATTGGGTGCAAACTGCCGCCATTAAAAGTGAGTTTTAATGCAGAGAAATGAAACGATCTGTTCCTTCCACAAACATCTCCAGAGCTTCACAGCAGGTCGTTCACCTCCATCGAATTCAAAGTGAAGTTTCCTTTTGTTCGTCTTAACTTCACGTCTTGAGGTGGAACACAAAGACTGAATACACAACGAGGCACAGGGGAGACTAACGAGGGCGGCAAACTTCAGGAAGTAACACAAGACAAAACCCCTTTCAACATAAAACAGGAAAGTGTCAAGAAAAGAAAACCTAATCCTTTCAAAATAAGAGTCTGTCTGTCTGCAAACAGAGCGAGGCTCGACTTCCTGTGCTGCTGAAGCAGCAAAGATCATCAACACACTGAAGAGTGTAATCGCACTTCAATCCTCTGTTTGTCTCGTTTCTCAGGCTCACGTCGTTCATCGTGTTTTGTTGGAGACTTCATGCGTAACACAGTGAACAGAGCCTGAATGAGATTCTTGTAATCAAAGAGAGACGAGGAATAAAAGAGTGAACGAGTCTCCTCCACCTTTCCTTTTTTCTCTTTCTCAAACACCTTTTCATCTCCTCTGTGTCTCCTCAACAACACACCATGCTTATTTCTCTGCACGGCCGTGAGCTTGTTCCAGAATCTGCTTCATTGTTTCAGTGTTCAGTCTGAACGTCACGCGCTCCTCTGAAGACGTATGTTCCTCTTTAGGAACCAGAGGGTGACTGATGATGCTCATTTCATGTTCCTGTTGACCGTGTTAGCTCCACCGTTTGGCCCAGATGAGTCTGTTCTTGTATTTCATAGATGTCCTCGTAGTGACGTCATCTGTGTCCTCATAATTAAACATATAGACGTGGACTTTGTTTGGACGTGTTCACATCTCTTTTCTACGCAGTCAATCAGTAAAACAGACAAACAAAAAGGATTCATTGACGTTAACGGACGAACATCGTTACATGAACGTCAGCGGAAGAATCGTTTCATTTTAACACCCTTCATGGAGACCCAGGCTGCTGAAATGAATGAAATGAACTCCTTATGACCTCTCCTTCACAGCTTTCCTCATGACCTTGTGACGGTTTCCATCAAGGTCAAGGAAAAGTTGTTAGGAAAGGACAGAGGAGCTGATTTTTTTGACTATTCGACCGTACCTGCAGCCTAGAAATGTTATTTTCATTAGTCGCTGCAGACGCATAAAGATTCTGTTTGTGTCTCAAGTTTGTGTTTTTTTAAATATCTAACCTCCGAACAAATGTAATATTTTGCAGACAGCCAATCACAGCGCTCACATTGTGTTGAACAGTAGCAGGCCGGACCTCGTCTCTTTTATATTCACTCTTTTCTCTCGGCCTGATGCATCTCACACACTCTTCACGCTGTGAGCCGTCTCTGCTCCGACAAACAAAGTGCTGGAGTTGACCCCGAGGAAAAACAATATGCCGCTGCGTGACTTCGAATGCGGCTGCTTTTTACTGTTACGGGGCTACAAAGGAGCTTCAATTACGGCCGTCTCTCCTCCATCTCCGACCGTCGCCGAGCCGCTGAACTCTGTGATCAAAGGTTGCTACAGAGCGAGCATGAAAGCAGCGCGGTGATCGCAGGTTTCCTTCAGCCTGCTGACTCCATCTTTATACAAATGGACTGTTTCATGCATCAGACGTGTGAACAGAGCGGTTTGTTTCTGTGTTTCTGGCACGCAGGTCGGATATTACGGATGGTTTTCTGTCTGATATTAGCAAAGGTTTCCATTCTCTTTGGCTTGTGACCCCTCACAGCTGCTCACAGCTCAGTTTTTTCTTCATTGATCTCACAAACACTCCGGCAGAGTTTCAGGGATTCTCTCAGATTTTGGGTTCAACACGAGCGAACTGAGTGAGAATAGTTTGTTGACGTTCTTCATTCATGTCGGATCAATCTCTTAAATTTTGTTTTGCATCATTCACGGTCGATTTAAGGCGGAGGGAGAGTCGAGATTTCTGTTCTTAGATGAATGTTTCTCAACTTTACCCGTCGCTCTCCGTCAGCGTCACACAGCAGCAGCTGGTGAGAAACATTTTTCCACTGAGCGATGGTAATTTCGGTGAAACCGGACTCCTCATTGTCTCGCTCGAGCACCATCCTGACGTCTAATTAGGCGGCTGCATGGCAACCAGACTGACTCTCTGTTCTCTGTGTTATTTAAAGGAAAGCTTCTTTCTCATTATTTATAGTCATGCAGAGCTCGACCTCGCTGCCATCTCTGCAGCTTTGATGCGTTAAAGCTCAGCCGTCAGACAGAAGATGTAAGGTTGAACTCTGCATGATTAGAAATGATGAGAATGATGTGTCTCTGCCATGGTCCTAACACTGAAGGCCAGAACTCTCTGCAAAGACTCTTTTACCGATGGTGGCGGTCCGGTTACGTTCTGAAGTGTGTTGTCGTCGTCGTCTTACCTGCTGGCCGTGATAAAACACAGCGAGGAGGAACATGGCCATCAGGAGCAGAGACGTCTCTTTGGTCCCCAGGAAGTTTCTGTTGGAACAAAAATAAAGTTTGTTCATCTGATGCTCTTTATGCAAGGTAAAAAGTCACTAACAGAGAAACTATGTTGTCCTTGCGTCATATTAAACTTTCTGTCCTGTTTGTTCACTTTGTTTTCTGGAAGAGAAGCTGCAGCGTCTGCAGAGAGAAAAGTCTCAATCTACGATGAAACACTAATAAAAGCAGAGTTATGAAGATTATATTCCATGAATAGATCCTGCTTTATCTGACAGACTGGACGTCTTAAATAGTTTGTCTCAACAAACCAGACACAGTGTAAACAACGATATTTACATATAGATATTTACATATAGATAGTTATATATACTGGGCGGCACGGTGGTGCAGTGGTCTACCAACGTGAGGAGAAAACACAGAATGAGAGCACGAAGTCCTCTAGTACTTTTTGAAGTCGTTGCTCCTCCACCTTCTCGAGGGTCTTTTCATCCTGACCTTCTCTCTCATATCCCAGAAGCCCCCTAAAGAAATGAATCTGACCTCCATCAGCTCCCTGTGGAGCCGCTATGGAAACCTCTGTTCTTTTTCCGTCTTTGCGGGTCTTTCACGGTTGCGTGCTCAGGATTCCTTCATACATTGTCACGGTAAAGGTCACCGTGCTATCACTGACAACGCCTGCGAGATGAGTTTTCTCACATCTGCAACATTTCTGTGCAGAAATAAGGTCAGCGTGGCTCCCTGATGTGTCTTTGAAGAGGCACGAGGAGAGAACCTGTCCTCACTTTAACATGAACTTAGCAGCACTGACCACTTAGTTTCACTAATTAGCCGCCTTCGCTGCTCAAACACTCACTCTGTGTTGTGGTGGACGGTGTCGTAGCGGACAAACAGCGAGGTGTAGAAGGCCTCGGTCAGCAGTGAGTAGATGGCGATCATCACCAGCAGCACCGCCAGCTTCAACACCGAGTTCAGCCGCAGGAACACGGCACACGTGACCATCGCCAGGACACCCGTGAACACGAAATACTGTGGAGGACAAAGAGAGAGACGTGATCACATGACCTGAGACTTCGTCCACCGAACAGTACACACATCGAGCATCGTGAGCATCTTAAACGTGATGTAAACATGATGTAAACATGATGTAAACACGATGTAAACCTGATGTAAACATGATGTAAACATGATGTAAATGTGATATAAACACGATGTAAACACGATGTAAACATGATGTAAATGTGATATAAACATGATGTAAACATGATGTAAACGTGATATAAACACAATGTAAACATGATATAAACATGATGTAAACATGATGTAAACACGTTGTAAACATGATGTAAACACGATGTAAACATGATGTAAATGTGATGGAAACATGATGGAAACATGATGTAAACATGATGTAAATGTGATGTAAACATGATGTAAACATGATGTACATGTGATGGAAACATGATGTAAACATGATGTAAATGTGATGTAAACATGATATAAACACGATGTAAACATGATGTAAACATGATATAAACACGATGTAAACATGATGTAAACACAATGTAAACATGATGTAAATGTGATGGAAACATGATGTAAACATGATGTAAATGTGATGTAAACATGATATAAACACGATGTAAACATGATGTAAACATGATGTAAACACGATGTAAACATGATGTAAATGTGAGGGAAACATGATGTAAACATGATGTAAATGTGATATAAACACGATGTAAACACGATGTAAACATGATGTAAATGTGATATAAACACGATGTAAATGTGATGTAAACACGATGTAAACATGATGTAAACGTGATGTATACGTGATGTAAACATGATGTACATGTGATATAAACACGATGTAAATGTGATGTAAACACGATGTAAACATAATGTAAACATGATGTAAACACGATGTAAACGTGATGTAAAAATTATGTAAACATGATGTAAACGTGATGTAAACGTGATGTAAACATGATGTAAACACGATGTAAACGTGATGTAAACATCACTCTGCACACGTCATTGGCCACGTTAACTCGAGGGGAGTAAGAGAGAAAACTCCAAATCATTATTATGCAGCATCATAACGTCATCCTGTAATTAACATGACCCGACCCTCTACAACATAACAACATTAGTTCCACTTGAATAATACACATCTCTATGTACAGAAATATGATTTATTAAAACGTAAACGTCGCGTTGTCCCAGTTTTAGTTTAGTTGTTATAGGTGACGATTCAGCAGAGAAGCGACACGACACATCTCTCATAATCTGCCTCACCAAACATCTCAATGTGCCCCTGGTGGCTGGCTGCAGAATGGGACATAAACCCTGTCAGGTTTACAGATGGGACGTTTTTATCTCGTTCTTATTTGTCTGATAGATGTGGTTTTAATTTATTCGAGTCTGCCTCATCGCGTTGTCGAGACATCTGACAGCGGATTGATTTTCACGTACAGTCTGTGGACTCATCGAGTATTCCAGCCTGGTTTCTAAAAACATCTGTGGGAGGAAATAATGCCGCGACGAGGAAATAATGACGTGAGTGGATCTGAGCTCGCAGCTAATAAAAACGCTCCTCCCTTATCGGGTTCATCATTCAGCTCCGCGTTGTGTGAGCACAGTAACGTAACGGATGTTTTCTCCGTGACGTTCTGATGGCTCCGTCAGTCGCCGTTGTCTGAGGTGAGACCTCCCTCTGGGCGGCGAGCAGATGTCGGGGATGTTTAATTCATCACTTTGCCGCTGTCGGCACAACAGATGGACCTAACTGCAGCTCAGTCAGCCGGTACCTCTGGGTAGAAGCAGATGTCTGGGATGGAGGCCGACTCGTTGTACGTCTGGTTCCTGAAGGTGCTGGACTTGTCGAAGTCGCACCACAGCTGTGAGAGACCAACAGAGGAATTATTGTTGTTGCGCCGACTCAGACCTTCATCTATCAACATGTTTGTCAGAAACTCTCAGCTCGACGGCAGAAAACAGACTCCAACTTTTAATAAACAGCTGACAGACTTATTTAGTATTCATTCATTTTATTCATTTAGTATTTACAAATCTAACTCAGAAAACGGAGATTATTACTAACAAAGACTGACACAGACTGACAAAGACAAACAAAGACTAAAAAAGACTGACAAAGACTAATACAAACTAATAAAGACTAATTAAGACTAATAAAGACTAATTAAGACTAATAAAGACTGACAAAGACTAGTAAAGACTGACAAAGACTAACAAAGACCGACAAAGACTAATACAAACTAATAAAGACTAATTAAGACTAATAAAAACGGACAAACACTAAAAAAGACTGACAAAGACTAAGGTAAGACAGGTAAGTAGAGTCAGTTTAAGCTCATTCGTTGTGGACAGACAGGTAAGTAGAGTCAGTTTAAGCTCATTCGTTGTGGACAGACAGGTAAGTAGAGTCAGTTTAAGCTCATTCATTGTGGACAGTGAACTCACTATGTTGATCATGGCTGCCAGGAAGTTGATGAGGATTGAGACGAAGACGATGACGTTTCGCGCCGCGTACGTCTCGTTGATCCAGCAGCAGGCTTTACGCAGGACCAGAGGGAGACACTTGTAGTCTTCCGCCGTCGTAACTAGGACCAGACAGGAATGGAGCACGATGAGGACGGAGAACTGGATCACCATGGTTACCATCCTGCGGGAAAGACAATGAACGGCATTGGAAGCAGCAGCGTTATATCTTTCAGTCGAGTACGTAATATCAGCTGGATGCTACACCTTGTGTCGGTGACGTCCTGTCTTACCTGGCGGAGGGAAGCAGACTTTGAATCGTGGTGATGAAGATGAGCACGATGAAGGCGCACACCAGGTTGGACTTGAACACCTCGTCCCTCATCTGGGAGTACTGCACCGTGAGAACGGAGAAACAAGAAGAAGAGACAGAAGGAGGAAGAGGAGGTGAGGGGGAGATGGAGAAACAAGTTTTCAGACTTGACGGAGACGAAGACCGGACACATCGAAACGCAACCTCAAACACGCCAACGCAACCGACACGGAACGCATGCAATGGTTCAACCACAAGCGTTAAAGAGAGAGACAGGAGCCGGTGGGTTAGCCGCCGCGGGGTCCTGGGGAAGGTGCAAAGCTGACAAGCACAATGCAATGTTGGAGACATCCGACTTTTCATCTACTCCATTAATTTAACCTTAAAAATGACATTAGCATCGCTACTGTTGGGTGAAAATGATGTAGCCTAGCTACCTAGCTCGGTTTAGATTCTCTTGTTGTTTACTTGTTATTACAAAATAACTTTGTATTATTTTGTTTGTTTATTTGTCCGAGGGAACGAGCTCATTAATTAACCAAACAAAGAGGAACTGGTGCTAGCCTAGCATACATGTTTTTATCAGTCTTCTCCGACAGGTTGTGAAATAAATTCAACATTTCGGTTGTTTGTTTTGTTTTGACATGAGATATCATATCTGTGCTGTTCTGTTGCATTTGGAGCCGGAAGCAATTAGCCTAGCTTAGCATAAGTTAATCTTATCTATCTCCCCGTTGACCCCCGCTGCCCCGTCCTCGCTCTGTCTCTTTCTCAAAGGGTGCTGGGAAATTAGCAAGAGGATGCTTCACGTTTCGTCACAACTTTGGCAGAAATAAATAAATCAATAAATGAGGAAGGCCAACAGCAAATCACTGCACAGTTACTGAAAAGGTTAAAACCAAAAAGATTAAAAAAAAAATATAAGGTTCTGGGAAAAGTTTTAAAGATGGCGGTGGGATTCAAAGGGAAACATAAATGTGGAAGGCGGGAAAAGGGCCCATATGAAGGTCAACTGAAAGGTCAAAGGTGAGCGTATTCATAAAACAAAAAAAATGTAAAGAAAAGGGACAAAAAGCTACAGAAGTGCATCGCATTGACCAAAGAAAAAGAACTTTTTCTTCTAATTATGTCTTCTATCTCCTAATCATAATTCTCACCGTTACTTTAGATGGTCAAAATGCTTCTATAGGCTGTTTAATTGGAATTTGTTGCTATGGAAACAAAATGCGGCTGTAAACTTATTTTTAATGTTTAATATACCAAACCAAAATGGAAATAAAGCAAATTATCCTCTTAAAAATCTTTATTTCACTTCAAGTGGCTTAATCTTATTTGACAGCATCATATATCACATTTTTAACAGTGTTAACAGTACTGAAGATATATTATGTATACACTGTAAAATAGTCCATAACAAGAATTTAGAAATGAAGTAAACAGCTGACTGTTGAAGCTTGAAACCGAGGTGGACGTCATCATCAGTCTCTTAAATCAAGTCATAATTTTACAGTACATATTCAGCTGATTATACTATTAAAGCCACGCCCATTTTTGGAGCCAAAAGGGGGCGTGGCTAAAGAATGTTTACGCTATTGTGCTGTTTCTTAGGTACCAACCAGAGTGTCCTTTAAGTGTTTTATGATTGATGTAACTCAACAACTCAATAATGTAATTTACATAAAAATGTGTCCTAGATTTTAATTAAATGCTAATCTACTCTATTTGTAATTAATTTAATAATTCTGGGATGTGTAAGTCATAATTTAAGATCTCAGAAATGTTTTTATTCTTTAGTGAATGCAAAGAGCTCCTGTAAAAAAAAAAAGAAAAAAAAAAAAGTTGAACTAGTCAACTTTTTCCACAAGACTGTGAAGGGTTAACAGCTCCACGGCGTGGACTTTGGGTCATGAGTAAACTGAAGGGGGTTTCCATGTTTTCGCCCAGCTGTTTTCTAAATTTCAGAATCAAACATGAGTCATGATAAAAGAGACGTTCACTGTGTTTGATCGTGGACATTCGTACGGAGGCTGAAGTGTGCCAGATGAATAATTATACTTCCACATTGTTTTGTTAAAACACATTAAAAAATCCTTCATAAACTGCATATTATATATCTATATTATGTTTTTTAAACATGTCAGTCCTCTAACGTCCACTTGAGGCTGGCTCCAGAAGTGAGTCAGTCTCCATAAGACCCCATGTCCAAATGTCCAACTTCACAGCAGAAATAAACATGTTTACAGCCTGGTACAAAAAACAGTTTTGGTCTCTGTAGCTAATTTCCCCGTTCATGACAACTGTACTGAGGGTGAATTTATATACAACTCACCTGTTCACATTATATTAAGGCTTAAAGTTATGCAAGATTAAGAGCGTGGACGCTTTGATTGACAGGTGAGACTGAAGAGGCACACAAAATCAATTCTAAAGATTATTTTTATATAAATTCGACCTTCTTCGTCGTAGAAAAGTCTGCGTTAAAGCAAGACAGAGAATCAAAAGAATCAATTGTGCATCATCTAAATGCTAATTAAATCTATAACAGTTATTACTGAGTCGATAATTATTCTGGTGGCAAACTTCAGACCAAACGGAGGAAAGTACTGAGCGAAAAGAAAAGCCCAGACCAGGATGTGTTCCATGTTTGATGCTTTAACGTTTGTCTAACGTTTGTCTGACTCGTGCCTTTAGCTTACTCATGATGAAAAAAAGAAAAATAGTTGTTTGTTGTTTTGCGTCTGGAAATCTTCGTCTAAGAATAGATGTGAGGAGGGAGAGAGAAAGAAAAAAAACAGTCATCTGTCTAAAACTCCAGCTACCTTCTCTTCCAGGCTGGAGTCTTTAAACATCAGTGAGAAAGGCTTGATATGCTCTCTTCTCAACTTATCGCCACTCCGTAAGTCGATGGCGCTCTCTATTCGCTTGTTAATTTCCTCAGGACCAGAGTGGACATGCAAAGCTTGTGCGAGATGGTTTGGAAGCAGATTTATCGAATTTCTCGTTAGGGCAGCCAGAGTCTATAAGGGGGAAAGCACATGCACATAGAATGAACCTGCTTGTCCCCCTTTTTGTTTCATTCAAGTTACAAAATGAAAAAAAGAACAGACACACAGTTACGTTCATTACATACACAAAAGAAAACAAATAATAATCAAGGTAAAAAGGGAAGACCAAAATGCAACAATCAGACAGACAGCTCAGAGCAGGTCATGCATCTCATTCACTCGCAGCGTGATCGGTTAGTGGTGACGAAGCTGGTAATAAAAAAAAAAGAAGCTGTAATTCATGTGGACAGCTGACTGTGAAGGAGAGAGCACACAAAACAGGTTTAAAAATATAAAGCATGAAATGGAGGACAAAAAAAAAAACATCTGAGAGAAGACGAGGACAGACGAGGACAGACGAACAAACTTCAAACCAAACCTGAAACTCTAAAATTTAACAAACTAAATGACAGCTCCTGACCAGCAATCTGATTGGTCAACGAGACCAAATCAGCATGACATCACACCTGAGTCATCACTAAACATATCACTGCACCATCTCCACATCCTGAAAATATAAAACATGTAAATAAACATGAATAATTACACGGGAAGTAACTTTAATAAAGTAATACATCTGAATTTATGGAGCTATAAGACCGCCTCGTTAATACAGGTGTGAACCTCGTTAATACAAGTGTTAATTAATACTTATTATTGTGTATTAATTCTATTAACTCTTTATATTTTATTATATTTTCTTAATGTATATCTTCCCTCCATAAATGTTCAGAATTCTGGTGGGTAAATAATAAATTCATAAATACTTTAACTGGCCTATAAAATACCACCATGTGTCAATTAGTCACCTTCATTTCTTTCTCCTCCATCATCTTGGAAACTAACCACTGAAGACTGACCTTTATAACGGAGGAATGACGTTCACGTTATAGTTTCACAGAGGTCATTCTTTCTCCTCCATATGTTTTAATTATCTGAAAATAGACCATTCAGATTTTTCATGTCAGAGTGTCCTTGAACACACCAGAAAAGAAGGTCACCACTACTGACTACGTCCAGGTTTTAGACAGTCTGCGGGGACGTCACGGAGACTACGTCCAGGTTTTAGACAGTCTGCAGGGACGTCACGGAGACTACGTCCAGGTTTTAGACAGTCTGCGGGGACGTCACGGAGACTACGTCCAGGTTTTAGACAGTCAGTTTAAGTAAATTTTTGTGGCACTGTAAAACTCAGACACATTACTCGTCTTGTCCTTCGATAAGCTGCATCATGAAGTAAGTTGCGCTGAGCTTCTGTCCGTCCTCGTGGAGACGTCACATTTGTTGGAGTGAAGCACTCGAGCTGAAAGTGATGAAGGTCATACGTGAGGACTCATTTTCTCAGAGCTGTTGCCATTAGCTCTCCACCATTAGCCGTGAGCTACAGCGGCCGCGTGACAGCTTTGGACAAATTACCTGCTCTGGAGAGCCGGCAGCCATTAACGTCATTATGTAGAGAAATGTGTCACTATATGTCTGCAGCCAATCAAACGTCTCACCTCGTCTCGCTTAATCCAACACGTTAACAGATGAAATCCATCACGGTGAGTCATTAAAAGTTCATTTTCACATGCTAAATGAATCCAGGTTATTATGCTGCATCTTTTTTTACCTGTCGGAGACGTTTTTGCCTCAGCGATGGTCGTTACAGGTAGATTTACGTCCAATCAGAGCCACCTGGAGATTCTAAATGACTTTAGGTTTATCTGGAAACAGCAGCGTTAATCAACATCAGCGCAAAGATGGAGAGAGTCGTGAGACGTGTACGAGTCCTTTTCCTAAACGTGTCTCTGCCACCGTCTAGTATTGACTGAATGTAAATGACTGTTCAGCACACAGAGAGATGAACTTGAACCTCCACAAACCTCTGCTGCATCTGAATGAAAAGGAGCAGCCCGCGTGTCAAATCATTAACATATCTGCAGCAGACACACAAGCCTCATTATGACGAGCCTCGTTATGATGAGCCTCGTTATGATGAGGACAATCGGACGGCAGTTTGTGGAATCAGACGAACATCAGCGGCTTCAAATCTGCCATAAATCAGCAGATTTTAAGTCACACTGATGCTACGCTGATTCCGGTTTCCTGATGGACAGTGAAGTGTAGCTGCTGTTAGCTCGTGTTAGCTCAGTTTGTCAGCTGATGCAGTTCGAGGCGACACCGTAATAAATCAGGTCGGTCTCAAACTTAAAAGCGATCAGGCTGGTTGGAGTGGACCCACCCTGGACGGGTGACGTTGTTAGGCAACCAACAGAGACCGCAGGAAGTCACTGCTCCTCGGGCCCAATAAATCGAACCGAGTCGGGTCTGAGCCATAATGAACTGGACTCAGTCGGGATCAGGAACATATTTCAGGCTCCTGCAGTACGCCACTGAAGAGACAAACAAAGTGCTTTATTTTGAAAGGCTTCCAAATTCCATCAATCCAACTCGGTTTATCTAACTTAAACGATTCCTGCTGGACAGAGAAAACTCCCCATCGGTATCTGAGGACGGAGGTTTTTTAAATCTCAGTTCAGAAAAAGCTTTTCGCCGTGCACGTCCTCGAAGAAAAAGAAGAAGAAGAACGAGCTAAAGGGCACACGCTTCCATCTCTGACATTTCCCTTCTTTAAAGTGGCCGGTGCGATGCTGCCCGGAGCAGTTTGTATGTGGCTGTATGGGAGGGAAGCACTGTGTGTGCTTACATGTTGTGATACACATTAATGGAAATGCCGACATATGACGGCAGGAAAAGGCCAAGTGGAGGCGGGGGTGGCGATGGTACGACCTGACGGTGTTAACATGTCAGAGGTTTCCATGTGCTGCACGTCTCACATGTCCGGCAGTTCCTTGAAAGGATTGAAGTGGGTCGGTACGTGAAGCACAAACATGACGGATGTGGACCAGCACCGCAGTGCAAAGGGAAATATCTGGACAGAAAGCTGGGACATAAATTCAACAACACTGCAATTATACAACAGCTACCGACTGACCACTACCTGTCAGAGCGAGATCACCAACAAACAACAAAGAATCTGATCTGCTTATTTGTAGCCGGTGTTTCATTCACTCTCTGTGTGGTTGCTAGGCTACACCACATACAGCTGTTACCTCATTGGTTGAGCTTTAAAAGGTCAAAGTTGAAATATTTGACCGTCGTTTTAAACACGAGCATCTCAAAAACTCTAAAACAGAGATGTGGAGGTGACCTCGTTTCTTCGGGTCTTCTGAGGAAACACGCACGAGCTGTGACGCTGCAGTGCATCATGGGAGCCAGCGGGCACACAGCGAAGCGTGAACGAGGAGAGAAGACGGCGCCGCTCGGTCCGATTTCAGGCGCTGGAGGAGCTCGTCGTCCACGCAGGACTCGCTCAGTCTTTCCTCCTCTGGGTTTGATAATGACAGTCCTGATAGATCCATGGACGCAGTGATGACAGGATATGATGTCATTCATTCGAAAGTTATCAAACACTGTTGTTATGGTGGTTATCATCAGCACAGAGCTGTTGCCTGGTTACCGGTGTGTCATCGTCATTACTCTTCATTGTCCGTCTCCAAACAGACGTTCCTGTCGTCCGTGTCAGTCTGTATCTGTAATCCTACCTCCTGCACTTATGAATACAAAAGAGTAGTGATGCATAAAAATAACAATAAAAAGTTCAGATTAATTCAGTTCTTCTTGGACTCCTGATATGATTTATGTAAGAAAATAAAGTTCTCTGATTTGTTTCACACACCGTGTCGGGTATGAAGGTTCAAGTTGAGACCAAACGTTTCTGTGGACGTTAGTTACTGATATTTATTTTTAAAGTCTGGTCTGATGAACAACCACCAAACACTGATCAGACTTCTTTTTAACTGGATCTAAGAACTGGATGTGTAACCTAGGTTTAGCAAAGTTCAGAAAAGTCGTCTGATCGCTGTTTTTTCACAAACTGAATATCTTTTGATGTTGGACTGTTCAATGATGACACCTTGAAGTTATAACGAGCATCTCTGACTGATTTTTGCTGTTTTATGAACCAAACATCTCATTTATTAATCAAGAAAATAACCTGCAGATGTATGGATAATGAAAACAATCTTTAGCTGCGGTCCATGTACAACACAGTATCATCTGCATAGCGGTGGTGCACGATACCTTTAAAAACATATATATCTGTAACACGTCAGAGTCATCATACCAACACATCAGTCAGGCTCTATCAGAAGCTCATGGGGGTTATAACTGATCATTAATGGGCATTAAGGGTGTCTGTCTCCATGCAAAGCTCAGTTAGCTGAGAGTAGATAAGGAGAATCAACACGAGCTTTGTTCTACCATCCCTGACATCTCCTGTCCTCCTTTATTTTCCTGTGTTTGACTGACACACACACACACACACACACACACACACACACACACACACACACACACACACACACACACACACCTCAATCCAGTGATGCTGAAAACTAAATCAGACCAACAGGAAGGGAAGACGGGGGCCAGAAAACCACTGGAGAGGGAGAAGCTGAGCCAAGCGACAACATGAAAGACACTTTAAAAACTCCTTCGAGGAGCCTTTGATATGCAAAGTGCCGCTCTGTGGAATGACTGTCCTGACAGCCGCTCATTGTGCCGGAAACAAAGAAGTGGCACTTTTCAGAAAAAACATTCCTCTGCATCCAAACGCACGCTTACATCCAACTCTAGAAGCTCCTGACGGGAACGCAACGCACATCACATTACACACTGTGTAACTTTGGGCTCCGGGTCGGGAGAAGTACGTAACGCTTTACGGCACTAAGTCACACAGCAGCAACTATTTCACTGCCAACTGTAGCTGCTGTTAGCTCATGTTAGCCGGACTGTGAGCTCAGAGCACTGGGGGAGTGTTAGTGTTTGTACCACAGGAGTTTTAGACCACCAGAAAAAAGAGGAGGAGGTTTACAGCGGGGGAATACTGACGGGGAGTCTGGAGCTGGGCAATGTAACCGGGCTCAGCAGCCTCTATGGACATGATGGCAGAGGAGGAGAGAGTGAAGAGGACGCTGATGGAGGAAGCCATCAATCAACCATCATTTTATGGAGGAAATGTTTTCTGGTTTTCCCTCTGATGTCCTCCGGCTGCTCCGCCTCAACTCTCTGTGATTTACAGAGTTTATGATGGACAGTGAAGTAAACTGCTGACAGCTGTAGCTGCTGTTAGCTCAGTTCGTCAGCTTGGCGGTCAGCTCAGAGCGACGGGTACCCGTCGCTCTGAGCTCACCGCCAAGCTGACGAACTGAGTGTTTGTACCAACAGGCGTTATGGACTACCAGGAAGAAGAAGAGGAGGTAACCAGGCTCAGCAGCTTCTACGGACATGATGGCAGAGGAGAAGAGAGTGAAGAGGACGCTGACGGAGGAAGCTAAGAAGAGAAAAGGAGAGAGTGAGCGAGCAAGAAGCCGCCGGACAAGAGTAAATGTGGGACTGACTTTTAGTGGTTGGTGAGAGCTTGGTGAAATAAAAGGCTGAAAGACAGACGCCGAGCTGGGCTGACTGCTGCTGGACTAGGCAGTGAGATCAGCTGCTGCTGGGGACCTGGATGATGATTGGCTGTTAGATCAGAAGTAATGTAACCAGAACAAATACTCAGCTGTATTTTCATGTAGTGTTGCTTTAATAGAAACGTTACTGCACACTGCTTTGTACGACTAAAAGTTTAAAAACATGGTGTAAAATATGATTCAAAGAAGAAAATCCAATAAAATACTAATTATTTCCGCCCAGGGTTTTGAAACAACCTGCCAACATGTCGAACATGAAATATAAAAACCTGTCCGTGGCCCGGAGGAGAAGCAGCAGGTTGTAGAAAGTCACCGGTTGTTTTCTGGTGGAGGAACATGAAGTCCTGGCCAGGCGGCGTGTCTTGGCGCTGGGTGTCTGCCAGCAGCGCAGGACTCAATCTGGGGATGCAACTGTGGCTTGAATATGGAGCTTTATCCCAGCGCCCGCCTTCCCTCTGAGTATGGTGACATGTCTGCAGGACGGCACGTATCTCCATGTAGGAGTCTGTGAATGACTTGTAGCTGTTTGGGCTCGGGACCAACACTGTTCTGGAATGAAGCCCAGAATAGTGACTGAATAAATCTGACCCTGAGTCTGATCTGCTGCTGGAGATAGAGAGCGATGCTTTCGAGTTGCCAATCATGAGAACCGATCAATGACGCACTCTGTTATTCGTCCTCTAGCAGATCTTGACCTCTCCAGCATGGCCACCGAGCACACGCAGAGCTGAGACATACAGCAGGCTCCCTTCCAGATGGTGGTGAAGCTAACGGAAATGTAGATTTATTCATCTCATATCGTGTCTAACTTTAGTGGATCATATCATATTGGGTATGTTGCAGTTACTGACTCCACCAAACTGGATGTGTAAGTTTAGCAAAGTTCAGATCAGAAAAGTCAGAAGAAGTCCTCTGATCGCTGTTTTCTTACAGTATCACAAACTGAATATCTTTTGATGTTGGACTGTTCAAGTTATAACGAGCATCTTTGACTGATTTTTGCTGTTTTATGAACCAAACATCTCATTTATAAATCAAGAAAATAACCTGCAGATGTATGGATAATGAAAACAATCTTTAGCTGCAGTCCATGTACAATACAGTATCATCTGCATAGCGGCGGTGCACGATACCTTTAAAAACATATTTGGTCGTCCAAAGTGGGCCACATGTACAGAAACCAGAACAGAACCAGACCAAGCTGCAGACACACAGTTAGTACTGTCTGCCTGCTTTTACTGTTACTTTTAGTTCTGGATCGATGCCAGATGCAAATATTTACCTAAATATAAGGTTTACTTTTCACAGTCGGCAGGTTGGAAAGGCTCTGGCAGGTAAAATCTTCAGTATGAAGTAGCATCTTATTTCTTAACCCAATGAAGAGTAAATCAGGAAAACATAAAACCTCAACTGAGCACCGCTTTCTCCAAAAACAAACATCTCAGACAAAATAGCCAAAAAATGTCAAGTTGACGCCTCCGGGGGTTGATTTGTTGTCACGGGCGGATGGGAACGCAGACAAATGAAGAAAGGATGAAGAGGATGTTTTAAATGGGGCCACACACAATCAGAAGCTCGTCATCATCCTCACAAACAGGCAGGCTGACACATGGTGACACAATCACTCCTTAGAAAGCCGTCCACTCATTCTCAGGAAAACAAAGAAAAAGAAGAACAGCTAACAAACAGGCGAGACAACTGAGAAGATCCCATGCACTGCAGAACAAACATCCATCTTAAGGAAACACTTCGTCCTGCGGCGAGGCTCAAAGTCTGATTTTAACACATACAGCTTATAAATATTTTACTGACTTTGACAAACAGCTAAAATATCCTCTCTCCTCCTGCAGAAGAAGTTTGCCGTTAAGACAGACGTTTCTTCACAGTGTGATAAAGTGCACAACATGACTTGAAGTACAAGCAGCGGCCGGACTTACGTTCTGCTTCCCCACAATGTTGTCAAAGGGAAGCTCAGGGCTCCAGGACGCCTCGTTGAAGGTGGCGCTGCCGGTCCGGCGGTCGACCGAGCCAGCCGCCTCCTTCATGATGTCCTCGGGCAGGGTGAGCAGACTCTCCTCCGGCTGCTTGATAAGATACGTCTCGATGTTGTGGCGGCGGAGGAAGTCGTTGCGGTCCTTCCCGTGGCCTTCCTCCACCTCGTAGTCACTGTTCAAACAGTCCAAAGCAGCTTTGGAGATGTGGATCCTCCTGGAACGAGACAGGAAGTTAAATACAACAGCTCTTTTATGTGTGTTTGTGCTGTTTCCTTTAGAGATCCACAGTCGAGTCAGCTGACTGCATAATCTCGTAGTAAAAGAGGCAATATGACTAAAATACAACCCCTTTGCTGACCTGCCATCCCCTCTTTCCATCTTTTCATAGCAGGCAGATTGTTTAGCTGAATATGTTGGTCTCGTTCGTCTGGCTTATTGATTGAGGTTTACGTAGGTTGACCCCCGACCATGGCTCTGAAATATCAGGAACGCAACGGGCCGATGACGCCTTGGCAAAGTGTGTTAGTGCTAAGGTTTTTAATTTCACGACATGAAAAAGAGGGAAACAGTACAGTGACCATCTCTTCATGTGTTCTGTGCGTTAATATCAACCTCTCGTCTGCATCCACCAACAGTAAAACAGGAAGGAAGTGGTAAAGCTTGGTTTGATTGGTTGCCTGGACCAAGTATGACACTGACGATTGGCGCAATTATTTTAACTTTCATGTTCATTTAAAAACTCCTAGAAAAACACATCATACATTGAAAAAGAGCAGTACATGCCAGGTGCTATACCTCTGGAAAACAAAGCTGCTGCTGAGGACGGGTTTTTCGTGATAAATCGTGTTGGAAACACGACTACAGACGTAGTTTTTACTCAGGTTATACAGTGAGACAATAAAAATATAGAGAATACTCATGAGGTATCTGATGGAAAGTCTTATTTCTTTTCTCATAGACATGATTTTAAACACTTTCTCTCCCAGTTCAAAGAATCAGCAGCTGTGGGCACCTGCCAAGGTTCATCTGGATGACAAATGATGATTGATGATGGTGTTGGAGAGCAATGTCTAACGAGTCACGGCAAAATGTGCCACAGGCATTCAGCTGGGACTGTTCGGGTCATAACGCCACGTTCATCAAACTGTACAGTGAGATGTCAAAGCCTGTGTGGAAGATATTCAGTTCATCAATATCGTCTGCAGGTTTACATCCAAAACCAGCAGATGATTTCAGTCACACCTTCAGCCAGACGAGCAGCCAATCAGTGCAGTGCAGGTGTGAATGAGATCCTGCACAGTCTCAGGTCTGAAGGTCACTGAACTTTCAGTTCAGGTATGGGATGTTCTGGCACTTATTGGAGAGTGTCTGAAGTGTTGGATGAGCTGAAAGCACACATCATCATCAGACATTCAGAGATCTTCTGTTGTCTGCAGCTCAGAGACACTGTGTGTGGCCGAGTTCATTAAAGAGCACAGGTCGGGGTGACAGCGCGGCTCGATAGCAGAGAACTAATCCCACCCTGAACGCTGCAAACAAACACCAATATGTTTCCGTATCTCATCCAGACATCCAGACACATCACAAACAACATGACACATTTTTCAGACAGGACCTCTCATCTCCTTTCAAACAAGCTTCTTTCATTGGAAACCAATGAAACCAAACACAAACTATAAGTGTACCACACAATCAGAGTTAGGTACTGAAAGCCGGCGCCTATACGACCAGTAAATACCGGACACACAGTCACGGTGCCTCATTTCAGCACCATTGCTTGTTAACGTTAACACTCCGGTCGCTACCTTAAACAAGGTCAACAACAGTGTCCCAATAGCCACAACATCTATCTCCATCCATCTCTATCACCTGTTCTCCATCATCATCATACATTTGAAATCTTCTCAGTTTACTCACCCCGGGATCCCTCCAGATTCCAGCTTGTTGGCGATGTCCACGTCCCAGGACCAGACGTCGAACTGCCACTTCCTGAGTCCCAACACGCCGCACAGCACGGAGCCCGAGTGGATCCCAATGCGCATGTCGATGTCGTGTTTCGTACGTGATCGCACATATCTGGAAGAAACACAATGAGCCCAGTTCAGACTTTGGAAAGAAACCATCAGCAAACTTTCTGTATGGTCTCACAGTCATGGAAACCAAGGCTGCATGAAAGGTCATAAAAATACATTTACATGATCTGAACATGTTCGGGAGGAATTACATGGGATAGCGTACACTTAAACTTAGCCTTGCTCAAGGACACATGGACAAGAAGCCAACCTAGTCGGAGCCACACCATTGTTCCGATAACCCAACAGTACAACAAGTGTCCCATTGGCTGGAAAACCCAACATACTGTATGGCCATTACCTCGCCTACACATGAAAAGTTCACAGTGGTGCGACACGTGTGAAAACAGGTTACAACCTAACAAAGTGGTTTTAGTGCCTAAACATAACTGCTAACATAAACTGACCAAACTGTTACCTGAAATGTTTCTCAGCAAGCTTTATTTTGAAAGTTGAACTAGACCTTGTAAATTAAAGGTACATTAAAGGTCCATGGTGAATGTATTACACGCTTTGGTGTGATCTATTTTGGGATAACAGACTGTTGGATAAATGAGTTGACAGTCCAATGGACATTTTCCAAAATTTCAAAATAATGTGCCATCCACCCACTCCAGCACCTGAGCTACATCTTAATTATGTCTGATAATTTATAATAAATCAGTAATAAATGGTATAAAACATGTAAAGCACTGCTGTGCTCCTCTAAATTGAATACTGCTAATAATGGGGACTTTATTTTGTAATTTAAATTCACCTTTACATTGATAAAAATTAATGATGTATGTATATTTAATGAAGAACATGTATATTTTAGTATAATGTAAAAAATGAATAGCGTTTTGTGCCCTTGATTTGAAGGGAAGGCGTTTGGTCTAAAATATTCCAGGGTTCATTCTGGGTCACTGTGTACAATACAGCCGCTTTGCATTAATTCAGCCAATGAATATACATGAAATCGACCTTTGGCGAACCACAATGTAGATAACGCTGACAGACACACATTGTCCATGAATCCACCAAGAAATGAACGTGGTAAACTTCACGGCTATCAGCGAGTCTGAAAACACATTTTCAGTTCAGAGTTTTCACACTCGTTAATAAAGTTGTTTCTCATTTCATACTAATTTACCCCCGAACACAATAAAAGCAGGAAAAACCGAGACTGATAAAAGTGTGTGAAGAGCAGACAGGGCTGTCACGCCCAGCCCGGCCTCGCGCTCTCATTTCACGCTTCATAACAGCAGGGATGAATGTGAGGTGAAAGGCATCCTGGGAGTTTGTGACAGGTGCTTGAAGTCAGTCGACTGCTGAACGACTGAATGACGCCCGGGCTGCAGGTGAACTCAAACAAACTGCAGGTAGTCATGACCATGACGATGACGATGATGATGATGATGACGATGATGATGATGATGACAATGACGACGACGTCGATGATGATGATGATGGCAGAGTTTTCGGGAGTAGAACCCGGAAGGTTAGAGTGGACGGATGTGTCAAACAAACAGGACTTTCATCCTGTTCATAGCCCGGAAGTCAACGCTGACTGAAGTTACGTAGGCTAAGTGCATAACATGACTCATAACGTGACTCGTAACTTAACATACATAATGTGTATAAGTTATGTCAGGTACATAACGTGACGTGACATAACATACTCAGGTTATGTCAGGTATAGTTGACGATCTCTCCTTAAACCTAACCAAGTAGTTTTTAACCAAAGTGCAACTGTTTCACAACATTAACGTATATAAGTTACGTCAGGTGCATACCGTGACTCATGCAACAGGTATTTCAGGTGATGATCTTTTCGTCAACCCAACGAAAGGATGACTTTTTTCCAACGTTAATGACACAAGCTTTATTTTGAAATTCTAAAAGGACGCTGCATATTTATTCCTGCAAACTTGACCACGGAGCGGCCTACAGGGTGAAAATCCTGTTTGTTTGACCCATCCACCCACCCAGACCTCCTTATGCTGTAACATGGCCCATTCAAAGCCACACACATAACCATGCTGATGTTTTCTGCTGAGGTGGAGGTCTCATGTTTGATCTCAAGGATTTTAATAGGAATATCTTTAATGGTTTTGATAAATGAGGAACCGGACCTCGTCGTAAACATGAACATCGCCCTCCAAAGAATGAAAACCTGATGATGAATGAAGCGTACATCCAGTGAATTCAAGTTATTAAGCTGATACAAAGGCAGCTAATAACCAGCATGTATGAACACAAATAAGTGTCACACAGGAGTGGAAATAATTTGAAGCCATAATGAAACTGCCTGTCTGAGCTCTGACTCACTCTGACACCAAAGTGTTGAAGTAGACAAACGTTCCTTTGATTTGAACAGACACTGATAGTGACTGAACAACAAAATCTCAACAGCTCAACACAGAAAATCCAGTTCAGAACCCTCAAGTCCTCTGATCTGATTCAGTTTGAGCCGTACAACCTGAATAAACTCCATCCAAGAAACCTGCACTGATGCAAAGAAACTAAAGAAGATTTTTGGGTAAAATATCATTTAGTTTTAGTCATGTGAGTTATGTTAGTTTAACTAAATATCACAACACTGAAACAACTGAACCTTCAGTGAATTTAGTTCAAATCCGGTTTAGCTGATTTAAACACTTTGATCATAAATTAGTTTTTTTTTGGTTATCATAAGTAAAAAATGGCTTCGTCAACTAAAAAACAACCTCAACCTTTGCCACAAAGCAAAGCAAAGCCCAACAATCACGTAGGTTTATGTCGTGAAGAGCATTACTCTGTCTTCAGATAAAATACGTCTCACTAGCTGCACACACCAGATGACATGTTGATGTATCTGTTACTCAAACAGCCATTCTGGGTTGTATTTTGTTGTCACACACTATCTTTTATGTCTTTAGCTTAATGTAACATATGTACCGAGCTGCACTGCTGCAGCACAGAGTGCTCGTCTGTAGGCAGCTCACCACATTGACTTAACAGTACACGGCACAGATCTCACAGCTCATCCGTCACTAATCCCTCGTTTTCCCTCTGAACGTCAGTCCTCCTCTCCTCCCTCGCTGTTACGCTCAAAGTGACGCCACAAGGCCAAAATGTTACAGCGACGAATACGATAATCAGAACTGAAGAAAAGGCCTCGAGCTTCAAGACTGCAGGATCTGTGAGTCTTTACAGAGGCAGCTGCAGAGTGACTGTGGTTTCTGTCTTTACACCAACTGAAGATTACACAGTCGGTTATGTGTTGCGATTCACGAGCTTATGAATCTGTAAATCCCTGTTGTGTAATGATACCATCGCTTTCCTCAGTTCTGCATGTGTAATATGGTTGAACCTTGTCATTTTATGCATTACTTGTTACTGATGTTGTGCAGAAACAGCCACAGGGATGATTCTTGCAAAGTGAACGTTTGCAGTGGAGCTGCTTCCAGATCAGAAAGCTGCTGTACTGAGAGAAATGTACAGATATCAGCACTGCTGCTGCCTGATAGCTCCAGGTAAAACAGCTTTCATTTCCTAAGCTGACTCCTTTAAAGTTGTGTACCGCGTTTCATGCGTCTGTTGAGTAAGGAGCGATCGTTAAACATACTCGAGTAAAGTACAAGTGCCTCCAAACTCTGCTCAAAGCTGTGGGAAGCATCTCAAACTGATTGACGCACACGTTCGTCTCAGTCGACTCTTAGCTCGCTGCAGACGTCACACACACATATAATCACCGCGCCTCCAGTGATGGCAGGATGAATACATCACAGATTAACGTCCGTAAAGCCTCACGGCGACCTTTTCTTCAGTATCAACAGTGAGCCACGACGTCCGCGGGTTACAGTGCAAACAGAGACGACTAACAGCTTCATGACTTTTCATGGTGCAGACTCATTACATTACATTTAATCATTCAGCTTTTATCTCAAGCGACTCACAAAAAAGGGAAACAATCAGCATTGCAGCAGTAAGTGCTGTGACAGCTGCAGAGGACAGATGTGTCATGTCCAGCTGCAGAGGACAGATGTGTCATGTCCAGCTGTAGAGGGACAGATGTATCATGTCCAGCAGTAGAGGACAGATGTATCATGTCCAGCTGTAGAGGACAGATGTGTCATGTCCAGTTGTTGGCAGTGTTGTAGAGGAGGTCCTCTCTGCAGAGCTGGAGGTCTTCAGGAGGTCTGTGAAGGTAGAGAGGGACGCCCCTGATCTGTAGGAACTGGTAGGACGTTCCACCAACGGGGAACAACAGACAGAAAAGTTTGGACTGTCCTGAGAGGACAGGTGGCAGAGCCAGGAGGAGGGAACATCTGTCTGTGTGAGGACATCCTGGCTGAGGTGAGACACAGGGAGTGAATGTTGGTGTTGATGTCATGGTGTGGAGGTTCAGCTGGAGATGGTGAGCCTTCATCCATCATGTGGATATGTCTGAGGCATTCAGAGACCCGAGGGGTCGTCAGGTGGAAATGACAGATAGAGCGGAGTGTCATCTGCAGAGCGGCGATACAAGAACCCAATCCGAGCTGATTGGACCCTGAGATTCACCAACTCCATGGGCTTTATGGATGTATACAGAGTTTCATACATTCCTATCGAAGCTCAGTAGTGCATGAAGCCAAAGAAAAAAGAGGTTTCATTTCCAGGCATAAAATCATAGAATCATGTAAGAAGACGATACCTGATGGTTTTGATCATGCTGAGGCCCATCTCCACACAGCAGTGGGCGTGGTCCTGTCTGGGCTCAGGTAGACCCGATACGCAGTAGTAACAGTCTCCCAAGATCTTTATTCGTAGACAGTGGTGCTCCTGCAACAACCAATCACATCAGTTCATTGCAGCAAACATTATAAAAATAAATCAAAAACATACATCAGATGCATTTAATTCAGCTCACAACAGAAGAATATGAGTAATAACATACAGCATAAGAGATCTGAAATAGAAACACAGACGAATATGAGGTCGGTTCTGCATGAGCGATCCTGACAGGCCAAGCATGACGGTCTGAGAAGCTCTACAGTGTAATATCAGACAAACATACAGAGTGAATCTGTTATAAAATATTAAATATTAATCCAGCTACTGGGTGTTTTTATTTAGCTTTCACGAGCTTTGGCAGCCCTGAGAGGTCGTTGCGGGAAAAACATCGGAAAAGACGCGATCGACAAGACGGCGGCGGTTCAGAGTTTGTTTCTTATTTTCAATGAAAAACGAAGAGCAAACGTCATGTTTGAATCGAAGATACCATCGATCTCAATATGACCGAATTTAATCAGATTAATCACATTTTGGTTCTCATGTTGTTCTTTAACCAAACCCTGAAGAACATTTCTAAGCTTAGGAGTGAAACAATAACCTCCTCCAAGTTTGGATCGTTGTACTTTACAGAACAAAACTGTTAGGCTAGTCTTTGCCAGAAAAAGAACAGCAGGTGATTAAATATATTTTAAAAATAGACACTTGAATGTTCTTCAACAAAATTAAAAAAATTTTAATTACTTTTTTCTTTGGCAAAATCACAGCAAACTTTTCACAAACCTTCACTAATTGGTTTTAGCTGCCTTATGTCAACCAATCTCTGACGAGATAGAAACTGTTTTTGGACTGAACATGATCGTGTTGGAACACACTGATAAATTCTTGGATCATTTCAGTATGAGGACTCGATGGTCCATCTGTGAGCTCAGCATCCAAACACTCAGACCTACAGATAAAGTTTAAAACTTTGACTTAAATATAAGAATAACTATTCTTATACTGTATTTCCGGATTGCAACCCCCTCCAGCTGAAATGAACCTGAACTGACCTCAGCTGCTCTTTGTAAAAGAAGCCAACTTTAAAGTCTGAGTTAGTTTTTCAGTGACATTTTGGGCAAGAAATAGTTTTCAGCTGGAGATGGTCAGCCTTCATCCATGTGGAGATATCTGAGAGACCCGAGCAGAGACAGAGCAGAGTGTCATCTGCATACAAGAAGATACAAGAAGCCATCCGAGCTGATAATCAGACTCAGGGAGGTGGTGTGAATAGCAAAGAGAAAGTGGCACCAACACCGAGCCCTGAGGCACCTCTGTGGCAAAGATACGCTGACCGAGCGCCCTGTGAGAGTCACCAAACTCCATGGACTTTATACTTTAAACCTCAAGACAGAATAAATAAAATAAAACAATAACACACACACATACATCTGGGGTCAAAAGTCAAATCACTTACATGTGCGAGGCGGTCGAAGCGTGCAAAGAGTTCATTCAACATTCGCACCAGCTCCTGCGCTGACAGCGTCGTGGAGAGGTTTGTGAAGCCTTTAACATCTGCGAAAAGAATGCTGAATAAAATATGGAAAAGTCACTTAGATATCCAGGTCAGTTCTTTCACACCATCCAAACACTTCAAATATTTAATGCAATTTAAACTTTGTGAATAAAGACTTAAATAGACTAAGTGAAGTAAAATAAACACCTAAATGTGAATTCTGGATGTTTTCTTTCTGCTCTGAAAGCGTCCACAAACAAGCTGTCCCCCCTGACCCACCACAAACATCCAATCAGGACACTTCACCCTGAAGGTCGACTAAACAACCACATTACAACCGAACCGGTGGCCTCACCTGACATTCTCATAGCGGTGGATATAGATTCTGTGAAACTGATGCTGGAGGTGTTCGTCCTCTACATTTGTCATGTCGTTGATCATTTCCAAAACTACAAAACGTGGCAGGACCGATAACACCAGTCTCTCCTGTGGAACGACAACAAAAGATGGACAATTTGCAGATTTTATTAAAAAAATGTCCTTTTTATGAAGTTGATATTTTCTTTAAAAACATGAAGAGTAAGATGTAAATATAAATTAACCATTTAAATATGACTTGATAAGATATATAATATATAAAAATGAATGTGAAGAAGTGCTGCAGAGTATAAACTGTGTATATTTCAGGTTTTCTGCAACGTAACATCAAGATTTAATTAATTTGACACAAGTCAAAAACTGAACATTAACCAGGCGAACACAAAAACAAATTACATAAAGGTCTGTCTGTAAGAAATGATTTCAAAGATGAGTCTGACCCGGCCGGCCTGAGCTCCTCGAGCAGGATCATTCAAAGTCTTTTCTGGTACTGACGCAGTGCCACTTGGCAAAAGCAGAACAGATTTGGAGTGGGAGCTGTGCAGCAGCATCGCTCACTGTTTTTTATTTGTTTATTTCTTTTTTTATTTTTTTTGGCCTTGAGGAGCTGCACCGGCGCCAAGCAACTGCCTCCTTCAGATACTGAATACATTAAAAAATCAAGTTTCTCCACACGTTCAAAAAGCCAGCTGGTCTCTGGTGATCTGACAGAATGACAGAGGGAGACGTCGGATGAATGCAAAACAACATTTTCTCTGTGGTGCTGCAGAGTGCGACGCCTCAGCTCAGGATATCTGCTGACACCGAGTACAGACGTAAACTCAAATCTGTCAAACGTCCTCTGAATGAACGGTAACATGAGGTGCGTGATGCTGTGGGACCAATGAAAACAACACTAATAAAGAAATGTATTTATTTATTCATTTAATTTACCTTTCCTGCTCAAAGAGCCAAACATATCAGACAGAATCATTTGGTTCTTCTTCTTTTTCATGTGCTGTTTTAAAGAAACGTGTGTTTTCATTCGTTCATCGTGAAACTGAATTAGAAATAAGGCAAAATATAATTTGGTAAAGCATATTTGGGATTTCACGTTTTCAAGTTCAAGTTTTGGGTTTATATGTCATGTGTAAGTTCACACAGGTTCAACATTAGAATGTAATGAGCGATGTAGAAATACAAAATAAATATACAAAAAATAGAAATATACTATAATAGAATATAAAATATGAGCGTTGTAATACGTGTACACAGGTCTTGGATTTGCGTCACTATAATATAAAAACAGACAAAATGGAATAAATTGTTATTTAAATACAGTAAATTTTAACCACGAGGGGGAGTTTTATTTTTTGTCTTACCACATATCATTCTGTTTATTATACAAGATAAGAAATAATACGAAGTAACAGTAACTCGAGCAACTTTTTAATAAATGGGAACATCGGACAAAGATCTTGAAAAGCTGATTCTTGTTTTCATGGAAACGCCTCAGCAGTGAAGTTTGTGAAACGTGAGATCTGTCAGCAAACACAACTCAACATAACAACCTCAGGACTTTTATTTTGACGAGGCAAAGAGGGGAACGTGTTGGAGGAGCGGCGTATAATGCGCGCACAGCATGAAGAAGACTTCCCCCTTCACAATAAAACAGCGTTATTACCATCTATTATAACCTAAGATGGAAAAATCTTCTGTCTATTTTCTGTCGGGGGGAAAAAAGAAACACATCAATAAAAATGTGAGCTAATGATTGTGTCAGCACTACAGCAGAAAAAGATATTTGTGAGTAATGCTGTGTTGTTTTTGCCGTGTTTGACTCGGTGAAGCTGGCTGGGAGCTCTGGAGAGCCTCTTCAAACCTCCAGCACGAGTGGAGAGCGAGCGAGCGAGCGAGCATCCTCTGCTCCATTCATTCTTTGCAAACACAAACACACCTATTCTCATTCATATAACGCCAGGCTGTTTAATCACACACACACACATACATTCCTACACTACAAACAGTGGACTGTGACACAACGCCGACCAAGTGAGGACTCAAACTTTTTACACCTCGACCTTTGACAGACGTTGAAATACAGTTTACAGAGGAGGCAGCTTTATTCCTGATACTCCATGAGTTCATTTCACCTCCGCTTACTAACGCACGTCATAATTTAACTTATGTGCGTGTTACGTGAATGAATGTGACGACCAAGCTGAAGTAACAGGAAGGCCGCGTACCACACTTGAGGTGTTTTACCATAAAGTTACTGCAATAAGTTAATTTCAAAGAAACTGCCATGTGGGGACTTTAGCGATTTCTACCTATCAAAGAGAAAAACAACGTCCGGTTTGACATGACGTATCAGTAAATAGTCTGATGAGGGATTTGTGCTTTTTATTTTAATTTGATATGTAGAAGGCAGCTAAGCTACAACCTACTACTAAATGTGTTGGAGGGCAGCAGGTGTGTCTGCCTCCAGCTCTTAGCTCGGCTCGGCTCGGCTCGACTCGGCTCAGCTCTGGTATCTGTGCTTGAAAGCGGAGCAGTGCATCCCCCAAATTAAGGTCTAGACGGACAAACATCTCAGCCGAGCGTTGCTAACACGGCTGCTGCATCACAAGCAAACGCTGCGGGAGATTCACTGCAAGAAATGTTTCAAGAAATTCAGACTCTTTGTTTTGAGCTCAGTCAGCTTTGGAGAGTCACCTGTCAATCAATCCATCACTTTTCTACCATAACAATTCTTCAATTCATGCTTTTAATTTTATTGTTAACGGTTTTACAAACTTAATTCAGCTTTATAAGCTTCCTGTCTTGCAAATGAATGAAACATTTGAGGCTTCACATCATTGGAACAACATGCATAAATATAAAAGATACATAAATATATCTGTCAGTGAAAAGAGTGAAGAGTCTTGTTTAATTAATTAAATTAAATAATTAAATTTTAAAGCAAAATCATCTTAAATCTTCAACTTTATGATCATTTTCTGACATAATTTGCAATAAGTTTAAATAAATTTATGCATGTAAGTGTTTTATCATTTCACATTTACTATATTAATTTGTACAATTATCTATATTAATTAGATATGTACTCTTTATCGATACAGGTAATAGAACTAACTGGAAAAGACATGTCTAAACTAACTAAATGACGATGTTGACGTGTTTTCTCTTTGCTCAGCAGTAACTGGACATTTCTTGCAGTGTGCAGTATCGTGTGTGTGTTTGCTCGGCTGGACTCGGTCTCCGGTTTGGACAGCTGACAGCCAGCGGACTCAGCGTCCAGATTAAACTTTGAAAGTCATTAGCGCAGCTTGAATTTGGCCCGAGAGCTGAAGCCCTCCGGCGGCTCACTGACAACTTCTATCCTTCACGTCTCCTTCAGATTGTGTTGAAGGTTCACCAGAAGACACTTTGTTCCTTCGTCTGTTTGAACTTCTTGGACCGATTTTTAAAAAGTTAATTCATATTCAGTTTTTTAAAGATTTCAAAGATACGTAATTATCCCCAAATAATGATTTAGACGACGCTGTTGGGAGATATTCTGCACAAAAGCTGTTCATTGTCTTTCTCATCAGGTTCATCATTTTGTTTCTGCATACAGTTTGTGGATTTACAATATATCAGATGTTTGACACATTGTCCAGCGCTACACTCGTCCTGCATTGATTACTTGGTGTTGAGTTCCTCAGTCAGGACTCGGAGGATCTTTATCTATTTAATTTACTTTATTTCTCAATACTGATTATCACAGATGAACTCTCTAAAAGAAAATGACTGCACTCACTCACGATCTAAAATCTATATGACACTTATAATGTATCTCCGAAATGAAGGATTTTTAATAAATCAGTACATGTTGGCTGTTTTAGAGCTTAACAATATAAACAACATGGAGTGACTATATATAGACTTACACAGAATAAGACACTCGTGGGTTCATAAATACCCAGAGTAGTGTCTGGTGGTTTTCCTTTCAGCCTGAGAAACAAAGACCAGGGAGAGAACTCAGATGATTTATCAAAAAACTACAACGAGAGAAAATTTAGATCAGTAAAACATAAAAATTATTGTTTTTCGTGATGCAAATGAAGCTGTTGTTATGCAAGAAAAATGTCAGATTAGATCTGATAAAGAATCATTGTCATGTCGATCAATTTAGTTGCCAAGTTGTCCAGTATTTGGCCTCTTTTAGCTCCATTTTTGGTCTCCACCAGCTGCTAAATGTTCCACTTTCTTAATCTGATAGTTATTTTAATGCTTGTTTGATGAAAGCGCTGCTGAAAACGAGGTTGATGAGCGCACGGACACCGAGAAACAGGACGAAACAGGAAAGTTTATGTGCCATAAAACCAAAACAATCAGCTGAAAGACGCTAAAACGCTCGATGGAGCCGACAGAAACGGATCCATCTTAATGTGAAAGTACAGCTTCAAGCAGCACAGGGAACGACGACAGAGTACGAAGAAGACGGAGACTCTGTGTCCTCACAGCATGTTGACAGAAATACCGGGCCCTGATTGGTTCACTTTGAGGTGGTCTGCTCGGGGGCGGGGCCTCGTCTCGCTCCATTACAACCATCCCAGAGCTTATCGGACCGAACCCTTCCAGGAAACACGACGCCGTAAAAGCTTTCTGTGGCTTCTCAGAGCCAGAGCGTCCACTCCACTGCGTAAACAAAGCTCACTGTGTGTGTGTGTGTTTCTCTTTGAGTGTGTGTGTGTGTGTGTGTGTGTGTGTGTTTCTCTTTGAGTGTGTGTGTCGGCTGCACTGATGCACAGTGTGTGTGACAGCGGTGGATCGATGCAGCGTCCACGTTTTTCTCCTCTCTACAGCCTCATTAGTCGAGCTGCTAACATTCGGTCCTGTCAGTCTCTTTGCTTCCGTGATCACGACACATTCTGCACATGAACTGGTGCATCATGGGCCGCCGCGGTGGTCCAGCGGTTGTTAAAGGTCATGCAGAGGTCGATGTACCTGCAGACACGGCAGCGTCACGTTGCGTTCGACTCACCTGTCTCTGGTTCTCCGTCTCGAGTCGCAGCCGGGCCTCGATGCAGCGCCTCGTCTCCAGGAAGGCCTGACGCTGAGCCCGGTCCGACAGGTAACTGATGAAAATCCCAGCGGTGTTCATGCACATGAACAACACGGCCTGAGCCGCTACCTGAAACACACAGAGAGACAGACGGAGGGTGAGATCACACCTACAGCTCAGATTTAGAAAAAGCCGACACACGGGACGTTCAGACTGGATCCACGACAGAGTTAGTGACAAAGCAGAGAACCGAGGCTTCGATCCAAACGAGCTTCAAACTAGACGACGTTTTAATATTTTTAGACCATTTCATGCCGATCTTAAAGAATCAACAGTGACCGGAGAAATGGGAAACGTGGAAACTCTCCAAACATTTTGGTTCTTGAGAGCGACCGACCACGATGAGTTGTGTTCACGGTGTAGCAAACTGTAACCTCACTGTGGAGGAACCTCTGAAATAAAAACACATTACAAAATATTTAACAAAGGTCACTGAAACCGTAATATTTTGTACGTAGCGTGCCGACACATCCATGACTCGTTATGAGCTAACGTGATCCACCTTCACCACCCTGCTGCCATCCACAGCGCTGCTGTAAACCGTCGGGTTGAATCAGGCGACGTCTCTTCTTTCCGCTGAACGCAAAACTGAGACGAACACTCCGACACCTTCTGGGAGCAGTTAGTGTTCCCGCAACGTGCTGAATGTTTGCACATGAATGGACAGAGGAGAGTTTGAAACATGCTGATACTACAACATTAATCATCTATTATTATCTTTTAGATTCAGTTCAGCTTGGTGCATAATCCTGTTCAACTTCAGCCTACACTGTTCATGTCTTTAATTTACCCTAAATGTGCAGAAAACTACGACTCTGATACTCTTTGAAACTTGATTTCTAATTGGATTTATTTCAGATTTATTTAATTTCATTCATCTATGAATGTGTCTGTGTGTTCAGATTTGAGTTCAGGAGGTCGGAAGGTTGAAAATATTTCTGAATTTCCTCTATGAGCTGATAAATCTTCTGACTTCCGACTGTTAGGATGAAGCTGTCGCCTTCACTCTGTATCGTCTCCATAAAATGACACATAAACATCTAAATCATGCAGGACGGTTTGGGCTGATTCCTCTCTGCAGGTAAAATAATAATGAAAATAGAAATACTGAGTGAAGAAAGTATTTAAATATTACGCAGGCAGGCGTCTCTCCGCCTCGCAGCCTCGTCTCATGACCTTGCGCTTCATTACTTTAAGATGCATCGACTTCAATGAAACATCCTGAGGCTTCGTGACGCGATGCGACCTGAAAGAGTCGTCTGTTTGCTTCATTTATCCACATGTGATCGTCTTCATACAGCAGCTGTACGTTAAACAGGACGACCTGGTTTGACCGGATGCTCGGCCTCCTTCCAGACTGCAGACTGTCACGAACGATCGTCTGAATCCTGAATCACTTTTGAGGCATTTGACAAAACTCATCAGTCTGATTTGGACATGAAGTGAAGATGAATGAAAGTCCTGATGTGTTTCAGTTTGCAGACACGCTGCAGCTCTGAAAACACACAGAACCTTCAGCGCGAGATTAAAAATGAATGTCCGAGTGTGACGAGTCGACGAGCCAAGACGTCGACTGAAAAGAGACAAGAACATCTGAAACCGGAGTCGACGAGAGAGCAGAGACAAAAGAATAAAGCAGGTCACTGATCATCATCACCTCCATCACCCACGATTCTACCTGCCGATGTGCGATGAGTTCATGGACAAAGGACAAGTTTGGACAACAGCAGCTCACTCCCAACTTGTTAGAAATGTCAGACTAAGACAGCCGATGGAGCTAAACCCGTCTGTCCAGATCAACGTTTGAAACCAGAACCAGAGATTATAAAAACAGACGATTTACCTACGCAGCATATTTACATATTTAGAGGGAAAATTAGAAAATCTGAGTAAGTTAACAAAGTCTGGCGGGCGTATGTGGCCATTCCCCCGTCACCTGACTTCAGCGGTACATCAACACATTACAGGTATGATGCTACATATGTGATGGGTTGGGGCCGTTCTGTGAGAGTGAACAGGAATTCACACCTGGCCTCATACGGCTTCATTTCCCAGCACCGGAGGGTGCCGCTTGGTTCACACCTGACTTCGACAGCCAAGACGGTCATCAACGAACCGAGCTGAAGCTATGGGCGGGTGTACGATCGCAGCTAAACACTCCAGATTTAAGATTTAAGAGTTCTGTGACTCCAAAAGTGGATATATCGGCCTATGACCAGTATGTGATCGTCATTTGATCCATTTGGAAATATAAATATTGATATTAACGCAGCTTTAAAGAGTTAAAAATGTCTTTAATTTAATATTTCCTACAACTTCAGTTGAGGATCAGTGTTTCACTGTCACAACAGCGTCAGTATTACTGATCTGAGCCAGTGTATCAGTGTGAATTATACTTTGTAATTAGTCGTCTCAAATAAATAATTAATGCCCAGATAACGGCGCTCAGCGTTTTATTTTAATCTTGACAGATACATGTGCATATATATTTCAAGTTTTTCAATTAAAAACAATTAGGCGACAACGTTTTTATATTTGTAAGTAATTTGAAGGAACAAAATGAGCACACTGAGAAAAATTAGCAGGTTTGATTTGTAATCTGAGTACACCAAAGACTAATTTGCCGTTTCATTTATCGGCCTGAGCTCTGCAGCGTTTCAACAAAAGGCAGCAGTGACTCAGAAAAACAACATGAATTCTTTGAAAGCCGACTAAATAAAGAGCGAAGGCTTTCATCAGAGCAAAAAGAGCGGCTCGTCCAATTAAATCATCAGAAAGCAGAGCTGATGTAACACACTGCAACACGGCCGACGTCCTCAGCTGCACGGGGGGGTTTCACCACCTCCACCTCCACCGCAGCCCGGCCGGCTCTGGCATTGCATGATGCAAGTGTTAAAACAGGTTGGCTGAGCGTTCAGATGAAAACCCTTCAGTGCTTCCACCTTACTGCACGCACACATTGCATATGGAGAGTAATTACAGTCGCAGACAAGTCCCGACAAGTCCTGAGCATCTGCTCCGGTCTGTAGTGTCAGTCTATGAAAAGGTCACTGAGAAGAGTTTTTATTGCCCCACCAAGAGGCAAACAATGAGCAGACTGTACTGTATCTGCAGGCAGCTGATAAGATTGTCGATCAATAAGTCCTGATTACGTAAAACTTATCTTCTGACCTGTTCAGACAAAGATTGATTACCATGCCGGCACCAGAACTCTGCTCAGGGTCATGTGTATATCTATATTTACAATATTTTCACAGACAGCCAAAGCCACCAGACAGCGCTCACAAAAACTCAGATTTTACCATGCAGGACTCTTAGTGCTTTACGGCACTAAGTCACAGAGCAGCAACTATTTCACTGATTCTGGTGAAACTGGATCATATTTTATGAAGAAAATGTTTTCTGGTTTTCCCTCTGATGTCCTCCGGCTGCAACAGGTGACCTTAACGACCCACAGGTGACCTTAACGACCCACAGGTGACCATAACGACCCACAGGTGTCCTTAACGACCCACAGGTGTCCTTTATGACTCACAGGTGACCATAACGACCCACAGGTGACCATAACGACCCACGGGTGACCTTAACGACCCACAGGTGACCATAACGACCCACAGGTGACCTTAACGGCCCACAGGTGTCCTTACAGAATGCTGACAGGGAGCAGAGCTGGTGTCGTGCC
The DNA here is from genome assembly GCF_000972845.2 of Larimichthys crocea. Taxonomy (NCBI): domain Eukaryota; kingdom Metazoa; phylum Chordata; class Actinopteri; family Sciaenidae; genus Larimichthys; species Larimichthys crocea. The sequence goes on from NC_040012.1 coordinate 5,865,175, forward strand.
AGAACCGGAGCTGGGCTCAGCAGCCTCTATGGACATAATGGCAGAGGAGAAGAGAGTGAGAGACGAACACACTGCTAGTGACACAGCTGCATTTCAACTTTAAACACTTATAAAACAACCTGTTTTCTTAAACTACATACATGTCACGGCAGATTTATTATTTCCTCCTCACTCCGTGTTCCTCTTGGATTTCTGCTCTAATTACTCTGTTCAACTTTAAATGCTTCTTTCATAGTTACAGAGTCTCGTTAGCGTGAGGCACACTGTAAATCAAAGTGATGCTGATTTAATAACTTAAAGCTCGTGTCACTGCTCTCAAACAGACAGTTCGATGTCCTCGATGTCTCTGAGAGAAAAGCTCTGAAGTGCCGTGAAATTGCTGCACTCAGAGCAGATTTCAAAACAGAGCATGAAGAGGTGACTTTATGATTTCTGCTGATATCGACAGCTCGATGCTTCATGGAGAGCAAGTTGACATTTTATAAAGGGGGCTTCGCCCGACTGCCTGTCGCCTCTCCACCCATCTCGATGGGTGTCGGTGTGAATGGTGGTTGGAGCTGTTTGGTCTAAGACTCTATTGTGATATTTAATTAGCAGAATTTACTTCAGTCACAGCTGAAGCTGACTCAAGTGACATCACTCGAGTTCCTCTTTAACCTGATCCACATCAGCGTCACGGCTGCCCTCAAAGGGCCGGCTGTAAATGTATGAATACATAAACAGGTCTGCGGGGATGTCACAGAGACTACGTCCAGGTTTTAGACAGTCTGCGGGGACATCACGGAAACTACGTCCAGGTTTTAGACAGTCTGCGGGGACGTCACAGAGACTACGTCCAGGTTTTAGACAGTCTGCAGGAACGTCACTGAGACTATGTCCAGGTTTTAGACAGTCTGCTGAGACGTCACGGAGACTACGTCCAGGTTTTAGACAGTCTGCACAATCAGGATGCATTCTGGGACATGTAGTTATGGACACTGTACTTCAGTAAATCAGCATAGTTTACATTTATGATACCTGTATTTAACATGTAACATGTCACTGCACCTTTAAGGTTTTATTTAGCAGAGCAGTTTTAATTTCTCCTGACGATGGCGGAGGCGCTCATTAATTCAGTGTAGGCGTGCCGCCTCCGCTGAAAGACAGCGCTGCAGGAAAGCTGAAGAAGAAGAAGCAGAAGTCGCTCGTGTGTGGGAGGTTTCATCTTTCTCACAGTCTTCTCCCTCGAGGCTCTTCACTGTATCTCACGGCGCTGACGAGCCTCCCGGTGCATTACTCCGTGTTATTGTGTCTTATTGTGAATCTCTCCCAGGACGCCATCAGCGCTGATTCAATTTCTAAGTCGTCTCCCCTCCGAAGGCCTCTGCTCCTCCCGCAGGGACCAAAATTAAAACCCCATCAGCTGTAGCAGCAGCTGTGGTAACTGTGGCGGCGTCCATGTTGTTTTGGAAAAGAGCAGCGCCGGCTCGCCGTGAAGGGCGTCAGCATGGAGACCGCCGGTGCGCTCATTAAAGCAAAATGCCAGTGATGTGGATGTTTTTAACAAGATCTCATTAAGAGCAGCGGGCCAGGAAGAGGCACAGCTTACAAACAGCTACATGGAAAATAATGAGGCCGGGTTAATAATAGTAATAATTATCATAATGTTTTTAATTTGATTCGAGGGCGAGGAGCGGCAGACGGCGTGACATGAAGAAGAAACACGTTTATAGTCGAGTTACAAGTCTGTCTGTTAATAAGACGCAAACAGACGGTGAGAAGGACGAAACGCGTCAACTCCAGGATCAATAAAATACAAAATATGAATCCAATAGTTTAAAGAAAGACTCAAAGAATTACAAATCCACTACGTCCAGGTTTTAGACAGTCTGCGGGGACGTCACGGAGACTACGTCCAGGTTTTAGACAGTCTGCGGGGACGTCAAAGAGGCTACGTCGGAAACTACAGAAACATTGCAGGTACATAAATACAGTGTCCATAACTACATGTCCCAGAATGCATCCTGATCGTGTAGTCCACACATTAACCAACTTTGCTCTATTCAAAGGAAATAAAACCAAGAGTCTCTCCTTGGACGCCTTGAACGGATATTTCAAGGTTAAGGATGAGCGTGGGAACTTCTCGGCTCGTTAAACGTGACAAAACGATTCGTAAAGAGCGAGCTGCTCTGCCACGGCATCAATATTTCAGAGCCATCGGTTCCCTTCCTGCACGATGTGTGGACTCACATTACATCCACAGAGGAGACCTTACAGCGGTACATATGTACGGTGGAAGAAGGAGTCTGAAACCTGCTCGTGGAGTCTGAACCTCTGCAGAAAACACTCCTCTGCCTCCGAGCTGCAGAATAAATCCCTGTGCTTGGCAGAGGTCAGCGGGATGATTAACTCGGCTTCACGCGCTCAGTTATCTGTCGACGACTAGATGAAGATACCACAGTCGACACAGACCGTCAAAAGATATTAGCTTTTAAATTTAACATGACATGGAAGGCCTCGATTAATAATTCACAACGCCGAGCAATATCACTGATGTTTGCAGACAGACTTTGGAGGAAAACAAACTGAAGCTCTCTCAGTGGACGAACTGTCCAAACAGCAGCGATCTGTCTTCTCTCTGTTTTAACTCGACTGAAGCTCGTGGAACAGAAATGAACCTGATCTAACATCGTGAATCTCTTTCATAACCTCGACTGTGGACAATCTGTGACAATCTGCCGTCTACAAACCGACAGATACAGGGACGTCTACAAACTGACCAGCAGGGTCGATTTCACACAGCGCTCAAGTTTTAATCCATAAAATCCAAACTGAAGAGTCTGGCCTCCGGTTAAGAAACATCTAAAGTGATGCTACTTTCATTCATGGCGAGCATGAAGAGGCTTTTTAAAGAGAACCGCACAAGACGTGTCACAATTTAACAAAAGACAAACGCAAATCAGAGCTTGTTTCACGAGATGAGCAGTAGGTGGCACCAATTCTCCGGTCAGAAAACCAGAACCCTGATACTTCAAAACACATTTATGGAATCACCCCCGCTGTGCTAAACTACATTTTCCTGACATCACCTGCTTCTATCAACAAAACCTGTAGAAACTGTAGAAAGTTTGTCTGATGAAGGTTCCCAAAACATGGTCACTCCTCCTCTTCCTCTCTTAAAGTCCGTGTAAACTTTTTGTCAAAGTTTGTCAGACCAAAGAAGAAAGTGTTCTTAACCACCCAGCCAAATCTGAAAGATTAAAAATATCGATAGTTTATGAAATCAGGTAAAAGTGAATTCTCAGCTCCAGGACTGTGGGTGGCCTCAGCGTGTCATCGAGCCACCCTTTAAGGACCGCCCACAAAATCCTGAGACTGAAAACTGGTGGAAAACAGTTTGAACTGTCCACATTTCAGTGATATATCATTCAAAGTCTTCTTACGTGTTTTCAACTATTGTCCAACATATTTAATGTGTTTTGAGAGAAATCTCAGATCCACCGTAAACAAAATGTTTTGGTATTTTCGACCTGCCTACATTCAGGACAGGAAACATGATCTAAGATGACAGCAACTTTAAACGTGAGGACTACAAACCCCGTTATAAACTCTAAACTTTGACTGTCGTCCTCCATGCAGAGCTCCAGCTCTCCCAATGACGTCGAGGCTCAGCTCCCAGTGCAGCTCATAGTGTCCCAGTTCAGTCTGACACAGATCTGATCATAAAGGTTCATTCAGACATTTTCCGGACCGCACGGATCTCTGCTCCCAATACGAATCCCACGACACATGACCTATATGTGCCTCGTTACCATGACTGTCACAGATTTGGAGTTTTTACCGAACACACTTCATAATAAACACATGTTTTAATGTTTCAACAAGATGTAAACTGTGTTTGTTTTTGATCAGATTACATACTGTACCACAACAGTCACAATCACAGACAGTAGAAGTTCATGAAGGGCCAATCAGAGAGCTTCAGCCGGTCCAGAAAGCTGCTGTCAGGGTTCTTGGTACATCTAAAGTAAAGGTTCATTTAAAACAGTGTGACATGGGCTGTTCCTGGTTCCCACCCAATGGTGTGATGATTTATCGGTGTTGGTAACGCCTTCAGACTCGGCAGCGGAGCGTCAGCAGCTCTTCTTGGCACCTCCGGTCTTGCGGCCCGGCTGTTTTCTCTGTGAACGTGTGATGACGGAGGATGTTGAGTGTTACAGCGGCTCATTTCAGAGCAGAGATGAAAACTGAGATGTTCACCAATATGTTCGACGCGAGCGTGTGATCAGAAGCAACGCGGCGATGATGAAGCGCTGCACATGTCGAGATTTAGTGAGGATGAAGCCTCCGACAGAAAACCATGTGCCACTTATTCAAGGTACTTGTACTTCACTTACTTCAGTCCTCAGATATTTTTACTTTATTAATCCACCCTGGGGAAGTTCAGTTACACAGCTCTGCAGAAAACCAGTCGACACTCACATCGTTCCTGCTGGATCTGGATCGGACACCCTCCACTTCTCAAACCCCGACAGTTGCTCATGTGTTGTACTTGAAGATCTGAAGCATCTATTGGTACCAACTGCGTCTTACCAAGCTTGAGTTTGTATGACCGTTTTCAAAGACATCCCTTGACCTCCGACATCAAGAGTCGCCAACTTTATGCTGAACTCTTTCAGTTTTTGTACGCAGTATACATTTCCTGCCTTGTGTATTTGAATATTTCTGCAGACTGTGGTCTGGAGTTAGGACTTTGTTCTTTGGGCGGTCGTGAAGCTCAAAACAATCTGACTGTACGACGGGTAGATGTTACAAAGTCTGTTTCTGACCCTGTGTAGCTGTTGTAAATACAAACACAGTAACGGTTGTCATGGTCACTGTTAACGTGGTGATGCTCAGCACGTTTTGACCTCACGATGGCGCTAAGATCAACCAAGTTACAAGAATAATCTCTACTCAGTCTCTACTTACTACCTTTTTTGAAGCTTTCAACCAAATGAAGTTACAAGATTCTTCTGTGTGGTGATGACACACAGCTCTGAAGTCCAAACGTTGGACGTTCAGGCCTGAACAATGCTTTAACATTCAGGCTGAGTCACATGTGGCTGTAAACAGTTTCTCCTCAGTGCAGCGCTGCGTTATCAGATCACAGCGACCTCCGACCTCTGACAAACGTTCAACAGAAGATCCGATACTCGTGTACCGCCATGGCCTTTGGCGGAGCTCCTCCTGAGCACATGATCGTGACATTTCCCCGGCCTGCGGCTCGCTCGCCTCTTTAATGTCACCTTGCGGACGGAGCAGCTCGTTTTCTCCTCACAGGAGAAGCTGAAAGCTGCGCTGTGGCGAGCTCTCTGCGTGGACGTAAACAAGTCTGATGGATCGCTGCCTGAATGCACAGAGGCACTGAGTGCTGACACACTTATCTGACTGATACATACTGTACACACACACAGTGTGTATACATTATTCTACATGTGAGCTCGCAATTGACCTTTAAAAAGTCCCGCCCCTTCATCAACCAAAACAGTAAAAGAAGTGCAGTAATACTTTAAGATGTCAACTTTTCACTCTAACGTTAGCTGTGGCTGTTGCGGAGGGATTTTTCTTTGAAGCTGTTAAACACGTTACGTTACACTCTCCAGGTTCCAGTTGTTTGACCTGCTGTTGCTTCAGGTCACATTGCTGAGGTCAGAAACCAAACAGACCGTGTTTGTTCCGGAGAGGCGAGGGTTATTCATGGAACCGTCAGGGCGACGGGCCCCCGAGGACAGGGAGCATCTCGAGCACAACAGCCTGAAGACGACCGGTCATCCCAGGAGACGCTCAGCACACACGCCTGACGACAACAAGCTGCTACAAGCCTGAAGAACACGCCGGACAGAGAGGAACCCGAGTCTTTCTGCCTCTTTTAGCTCATTGTTTTGGTGACCAAAACAATGAGCTAAAAAGCTAAAAACACATGACAGCTTGTCACAAAGTTCTTCTGCTTTGTTTGTCTGTTGCAGTTTTTGATGACTACAAATCATCTGTAGACAGGTTTAAGGTTTGGGACTCGGTCCGCCACAAACCAGGACGCAAAAACTGAGACATGGACGCCGTTAAATTACAGGAACAACAACTCTTACTCAACATCACAAAATATCCCTAACAACATGAAAACCAACCTGCATCTGCAGATACGACACTGGAGGACAGTCCTCATGAGAAAATATCATTTAGTGTCTCGAATCATCATCACAGCTGACGATAATAATAATAAAATCCAAAACGCTCACGGTCTTCCTGCTGTCTCCGTCTTATCAGACATGACAGATAGTCTTTGTTGTGTAACAGCAGGGTGTCAACCTGAACGCAGCCCGGAGGCGAATTCACGGCGAGCCGGACAATTTCATTGGCAAGTGTCAAACTGCTCAGCAAAGATGTGACGTTACCACGAAGACTGTTCGTCTCAACGAGTCCTGAACATCAGATCTACACGTATCGATCTGTGACGACGACGCTCACCTGTCAATCAAAGCGTCCAAGTCTTCATTTGTGTAACATCACAATGTTTTTATGTTTTTCTACAGTAGCCTAGAGTGGACAAACTGACCTCTACACAGGGACTTTTTTTGGTCACGTTTTGCAGCCACCGTAGTTTCTCGTCTTGTCTCATCTTGACGGACCGGGCCATCTGTTTGGGTTTTATTCTGTGTGTTCTGATCCGGCTTGATAACTACACGAAGCTCCAGGCTGCCACATATGAAACGTACTACAGCCGCGGAAGCAAATAAAGTGAATCAACGGAGTGAACGTTAGATTGTGTCCGACCTGAGAAGCTCCACGAGCAGACACGAGGTAAAACACGGTAAATATTGGAGATGATGTGAAAGATGAAGACGTTTAGAGCCCAGAAGGACCAGAGAAATGTCTCGACCATCATCGTCTCTCTCTCACAGTGCATTGTGGAAAGTTACAAACATACCCGGCTCTACTCGGCTTTTTTCCATTTTTCCACTCATGGAAAAATCAGTCGATGAATCAAACCTCTCAGTCGTCTTCAGTAGATCTGAAGTTACACGATGACCAAAGGCCAAACAGTCTGTGAAGATTTGTCTCTGATGGATGAATCAATACGAGGAGGTTCAAGAGAACGTTTAAAAGCTTCAATCAAAAGACTTCCACAAAGTTTGTCCCTGGTGGCAATGAAAGAGTCAATTAAACACATGGAAGCTGCTGTTCATGGTTAAAATCTAATTATTTCACCGTGATCATAAATAATCTTTGTGATTTATTGTATAAAATTACAACATTTCCTGAATCGGTCCAACATTTTCAGACAGACGCCGTCGGTCCGTGTTTCCGGGTACCTGCTGTTTTTCCACATTTCAAACAGATAACAGTAATCCAAAAATAATCTCATTAAACGCTGACCCCAGAGGGGAGCAGCGAGCTGAACGCCGCCGCTGGCTGGCGCCCCGTCACTATGAATAGATTACAGCTGGGAGGTAATCCCGCCTGAAATCATCCTCAGTGTGAAGAAAAAGCTGAATATCAGCCTCGACTTTAAGCTGGAAACCTCTTTGAGCACGTCATCGTATGACCAGTTTTAATCTGTGAGATGACGGTAAGACTGTAAACAGCTCTGACTCTATGAAGACGGACGTGTCTCTGCACTGACACTGACGTTCAACACATGTCCAGCCCTGCAGTCCTGATTCTGATCTCTTGCGTCTCTCCGTCTGTTTCTGGTCATTATTCTGTGTGTTTGACCTCAGAAGACTCATCAGTCTCATCACGCCGTCCATTAAAGGACGGGCCGCTGTGTCCTTTAACCTCCTGACCCGACCTCTGTCCACAGCTACACTTAATTAAAACAGCAACAGCCGAGCGAGGAGAGGATCAGGACAATAACACACTGATGGAGAGACGACGATCATAAGATAGCTTAAGAGAGCACACGGTGACCCATTTCCTCCGTCTTTATCATGACGTACAAGATGAAGTCGTGTTTACTCTGGACGTGATTCAGCGTTTTTTTTTTTTGTGTGTCTCCACCTGAAGTACTCGGGTGACTTTCAAGCCGGATCCTTGATGAGAACGTTTTGATGGTGCAGCAGAAACGCGTCACGAGGATCCTGACGCGGCACTTTCTGCTGACGCTCTGCTGGCATTATGCAGCCGAGGCCTCAAAAATAAAAAAACAACTCAATGAGCTTGTCAAATTTGTCCAGGAGTTCACATCTGAGCGTTCAGTCTTCTTAAATTTACCAGCAACAATACAATAACCAGTAATAAGGTTCTGTCAGCGGTTCAGTGACAGGGACACAAAGAGGAGCTTTCATTGAGATGAATGTCTGGCTGCCCGGCCGATAATGGAGGAGGAGGAAGGAGTGCTGAGTCAGCGTTTGGCAAGAGAAAGCTGAATGACTTGCAGGTTAACGTTGGCGCATTTTAGGAAATCTGGACATGGAGTGACGTGACGTTTGTATAAAAGCAACAGAGTTTTCCTTTATTCCCTGAAGGCAGTTTGAAGGACTGATTGTGCTGTAAAAAACTACACAAGGTTTCATTTATCAGGTCAGGACACCACAAAAAGGTTTAAGAGCCCGACGCTGGAGGAAATGAGCCACTACGAGGTGTCGGAGCGCCGACTCCCGGGGCTGTAATTCTGCCAGACGGACTGTTTCATTTCGGCCTCGTCGAGGACGAAGCCAGAGGAATAAACACGGTGACGAACGGCGTCCAAGGCCAAAAAAAATCAGCTCGGTGACGATGGCAACGAGCCAGACACCGAACCGAGAGACTGAAAATGAGCACACCGTGTCTTACTGCTTAATCCATAATATTCCTTTATGCTTTATTATCTCAGGCACCGACAACGCCGTCAGATAAAATAAAGTATTCAAACAATAAAAAGCAAATGAAAATTAAACAAACAAATCCTCACGTTCAATAAACTGTAGGATAAAAGAAGTCATGTGTGGACGGTTCATTCATACATAAGAAAGACAATGAAGGACGCTAAAAGCTTTTAGCCTCTGTAGCAATTTTTGGAAACGCCGCGGAGGTCAGAGCTCAAAAAAAGAAAATGTCACTGGAAAACTCTGAACCATTAAAAGCTCAAAAAGCCGCCGCTGATGGCCCTGATCCTTCATTAAATATTAAGGGTGGCTGAGTGCAGTGTCTGGTAACAGCAAGATTGTCCGAGATCAATCAGATGAAACCGGTGAGATAAAGGAGGAGGAGGGTGAAAGAGAGGTGAGGGGGGAGGAAGGAGACGAGATAAAGGATGGAGTCACACTGATTCGTCCCTCTGAGCCTCGGACCGTCCAACAACGTGAAATAAAAGCTACAAAATCCTGTTAAATAAATGAATTTCAGTGATTTCATCACGCTTTCTAAGACTTGTCCTCTGAGAATCGTCGATCTAGAAAAATCTGTATAATTTTACCTTTTTAACCGTGATGCAACGTGTCTGTCGACTTTTAAACCATGTAGACGAGAAGTCCTTAAAGCTGCACGGCAGCATGATTCATACACACACAGACTGAAGGCAGATTCAGATACTTTCATTCATTACATTTGCATGTTTGTTAGATGCATGGAGAGAAAAACACAAAGTGCTGAGCTGCTTCAGATTAATCTTCAGGTTCCAGCTTTCTGATGATGAACGTCACATCTGTGTTACACTGTTGACCTCTGAAGACACAAAAACATGTTTATTACAGGGAGCAGTGAAGATGTTACGAGCATGTGAGGAAGCAGCGGTCATCTGAGGTTTTTAAACAACAGCGTTCGAATGACAAAGTTCAAACGACAGTGTTTCTCGACGGCCTCAACTGAAACCTTCCTATGAGCCACCGCTGGCATCAGATGAATAAGCAACTCAATCATTAAGCACACACACAAACATACAATTACTGTGTGTGCATGAAACCCTGTGATTTCTTTACACATGCAGGCGCAGCTGTCAGAATAATCACAGGAAGACAAATTAACTAAAATCGACAAACCGGTTCATTTAAGAGAGCCAGGGGTGTATTTGTATTTACACCGATGATGTTTCCTGGCAGGATGAGAGCTGCTGCACCTCGTCCTCCTCAATGAGTAAGAGGACTAAAGCCGAGGTCAAACTACACAACATTTTTTAAATATGTTGAAATTGCTGCCGTGTAGTTGCAGAGTACGCCAACCAATCATTGCGTGCCATGGTGCATGGGATGCGGAAAAGGTCGGAAAGCCTCGTCGTTCCTCTTTCGTTACGTTGACGTGGACTCCAAGCTGCAACCTGACGCCAACACAGGAAGCGCCAAAAACTGCAGTTCCTCTTGTCGTCCACTTGAAGCTGGCTCCAGAAGTGAGTCAGTCTCCATAAGTCCCCATGTCCAAATGTCCTCACAGCAGAAATAAACATGTTTACAGTCTTTATTTGCAGACGCAGATGTGAGAATAATCCAGTAATAATCAGATTCTTCCTGTTTTTTAGTTGAAAATCTACAAAACGGTTGATTTGAATCAGCCGGTGATCAGTTCTGTCTTACGTGAACGCCTGGAATCTAAAATGTAAATGAAAGCTGATGGACGTCTTTGAAAAGAAGTAAAAATGGGCTTGATCGTGTTTGGCTGGCAGCGATGGAAAGAAAAACATATTTTCAGGGCTTGCTGAAGGCAAAGCGAGTAAGAAGGCGTGCATGCAGCCTCATGATATACACATTTAGCCTTTTTTTTCTCTCCTATCTCCTCGGTGCAGCCGGCGCTCCAGGTAAGCCGAGTTTGACCTTGAAAGAGGAAACGGCGAGCTTGAAGAGCGGCTAATCGGCGGGTGTGAAGCTCCCACTGTGAGTGTGTGTGACGGGTTTATAACGCTCTTAGCTCCACAGGAACACTCCCCTAACACCAAAACACACACATTATCATACACACACTCTCCAACCACAGCCCAGGACGACCTAATCTGTTATTTACTGACGCTCTGTTCATTTAACAGCAAGTAAAAAGGCTAAATGACTTCTGCACAAAGGCAGCCGTCAATACCAGATCAGCTCCATTCGTCTTTTCATGAGGCGGGTCAATATGAGCTCATTGTTTAGAGTGCGAGAGCGAGAGGAGGGGATGTGATCGTATTGGTGTGAAGCTTTTAAAAGGAAACGCAGCGGCCGGCATCGAAGCCTTCGACAGGTCCGGAGACGAAAGAATGTGAGGCCGGGCGGGAGGCTCTGAAGAGACGGAGCCGGATCGATGGAGGCTATTCTGAGTGTGACAGGAACAATCAGCCTCAAAGACGAAGAGAGAGGAGGAGGAGGAGGAGGAGGAGGAGGAGGAGCACCGGACAACTCTCAACAGTGTTCACGATTTCTGCTGCGAGGGTCAGGGAAATACGCTGCTTCCACTTTCAACAATGAAGTCAATTAAGTTAAAGACGAAGCCGATTCATTCCGAACACGTTCAGAGGGAAACGAGATGTTGGGGTTAATCACGGTTGGCAGTCGCCTCCTCCAGCTGATGAAAGTCGTCTCCATTCACAATAACACAAACAGACTGTTTCACAGTGATGGTGGACGCTCTGCAGCCACCTAAAAACCAGCGGCCACCGACCACGTGAGGGGGAAGCTGGGAAACCCCCCCTGAGCTGCACAACAAAGACAACACAGCATTAAATATTTGAATGTCTTTGGATAACATGTTGGACGTCCTCCTTCATGTTCTGATGATTTAAGTCAAGATTTCCTTAAACACTGATATGTAGGAGTGCTGTTTTCACTCCAGTCACGAGTCCATTAATTAGCTCGCTCTCTTGCTGTGATAAGTCTCAGCTTGTGTCATTATGATGAAGTATCAGCTCGCTGAAAACTCCGTGGGCGGTTGGGGATTATTTTAGCATCGTGTGTTGATATTAGTCGACCGGAAAACACTCTGAGATCAGCGCCTTACATGTTCTGTCTTAATTCAGCTGTGGTGACATACGAGCTGGGGGCGGGCGGACACGGCGGCGATGCCGGTGGTGGTGGTGGTGGTGGCGGTGGTCGCAGGATTAGGCCGGCTCACGCTGCACTCCTGGGGTTAGGAAGACCGAGCTCGCTGTGAAATTAAACATCCTCGACTCAAGCCTCGCTAATCTGCTCTCATTAACTGTGTTTGCTTAAGGACGTGGTGAACATATAGCATACATATGAACCACAGACTGTCAGTTTAATTAGAAAAGGAAGCTTCAGGAGGATTCATCAAACATCTCACAATCACAAAGTCAGAGCCTGGTTGCTCAAACAAACCACCCACCTGTCAATCAAAGGGCATCAAAAGTTCCCAGAGTTACCGCGGTGACGTCTTTAAACATCTTATTTTATCCAACAGATGTTCTTCACTCAACAAAACAAACAAACGTCCTCTCACGACCTTTTAATGGAGACGTGAACTTCAGTCATGTGATAACAGGCGGTGCATGTTACACACTCGAGAGTCTTGTGACTTCAAAGAACAGTAGAGCTTGTGTTCAGATTATTTTGTCCACGTGTCGACGTTTACTGACCTGCAGAGGTGACACTGTTTACAGACGTCCAGATGCTCACGTGCACACCGAAGGACTGAAAATGTTTCATTGATCCTCTGAAATCATAAAAAACAGACGCTTGTATCCGGCTAACAGCGTCCACCGACCTGTGCCACATGAGGGGGAAGCTGGAAATCGCAGCGTACAGTCAGCCGCATCACGTCCACGGTCATCCATACGGCGGTCAGCTGAGACGTGGAAGTGAAGCATGATGGGATTCGAGGTGACACCAGTAGAAGAGGCGCTCGAGGTTTCCAAAGTATTTCTGGAGTTTCCTGAACACGAGTGAGTCCGAGCTGCTGGAAATAAGTCATGACTCAAATATGAGTGAACGAACCATGACACAGCGTCTGTTTCCAATAACAGACATCCGTACAATACTTCAATGGTTACCTAGTGTTTCTGTAGCGTTGACAGAACGTTCCAAAACAAACATAAAGCAGCTAGCTTAAACTACCTGATATTTACTCGGTGTCAGCTCTTTAACTTCACACTCTTCTGTGCAGACCGTTGTCTGTGCTTAGTTACATTCAAATATAAGAAGTTTGTCACATTGTAACAAAGAATATGCAGGACGTCAGGACGTTCATGCGTGTTGACGTCAGGACGTTCAGTTGACGTCAGGACGTTCATGTTGACGTAAGGATGTTCGTGTTGACGTCAGGACGTTCGTTCATGTTGACGCCAGGACATTCATGCTGATATCAGAACATTAATTTTGACATCAGGACGTTCGTGTTGACGTCAGGACGTTCATGCTGATATCAGGACGTTCATGCTGATATCAGGACGTTCATGCTGATATCAGGACGTTCATGCTGATGTCAGGACATTCATGTTGACGTCAGGACGTTCGTGTTGACGTCAGGAGGTTCGTTCATGTTGACGTCAGGACGTTCATGCTGATGTCAGGACATTCATGTTGACGTCAGGACGTTCATGCATGTCGAACCTTCTCACATGTTGAATAAAATCAGTAGATGTCTCTGCTTCTTTACAGTTCAACAGATCAAGAAAGCGTTCACGTCAAACTGTGTTTAAACTCAATGTGTCACCTTCAAACCAACAAGATCCGTCAGAACCAACCAAACGAAATGAAGCGAAGAGAGCTGCAGTAAAACATCAACAACAACTGAGAAACAAAGACGGAGAGGTTGGAGGAGCAACAAGGAGGAGATGGAGGTAGACGGCAACGAAGCTGACATGATGCTCACAGTGTCCAGTAGGGGGAGCTGAGCCTGTTTGGAGCTGAGTGTATCTCAGGACCTGTGTGTGTGTGTGTGTGTGTGTGTGTGTGTGTGTGTGTGTGTTGGACAGCTCTTGGTGCTGAACGCTCAGCGGTCGGACAGACAAACACACACTGACTCATTTCATTAAAAATATAAACCTGAGAACGGCAAATCAACACACACACACACACACACACACACACACACCAACAAACATCTGTGTGTGTGTGTGTGTGTGTGTGTGTGTGTGTGCGTGTGTGTTTATGAGTCAAATATGAAGCAAAAATAAAAACGACTCACAGCTGAGAGCTTCAAACACCAACATCGGATTTATCAACAAACAGAGGAGGAGGAGAAGGAACTAGAGAAGGAATGAAGGAGTGAGACTGAGGAGGTAAACATAAGGGAAGAAGAGGAGGAGAGAGGAGGAAGACATAAGCAGGAGAGGAGCTGGGGAAGACTACAGGAGGGAGAGAGGAGGAGGAGGATAACAGATGTGGATTAGAGGGAGGGGAAATCAAAGGAGAAGAGGAGGCTAAAGGATCGACAAAGGAGAGATGGAGGAGGTCAAAAGGAAGAGGGAGAAAAGGGGGGGTGGAGGAGGAGAGGAGGATAAAGGAGCAACAAAGGGCGGATTGAGAAGAGGAGGATGGAGATTGAGGTAATGAGGAGGTTAGGAGAGGATAAAGGAGCAACATGGGGGAGAAAGAGATGGATGGAGAGGAGGTCAAGAGGAGAAGGAAGGGGGGGAAGATGGGAAGAATAAAGGAAAAGAGAGGCAGGTGAGGAGAGGAGGACAAAGGAGCAACAAAGGGGAGATGAAAGAGGAGGTCAAAAAGGAGAGGAAGAAAAGGGGGGAGGGAGGAGAGACAGACAGAGGAGAGGAGAGGAGGACAAAGGAGCAACAAAGGGCGGATTATGGAGGAGGGGGAAGAAGAGGGAAGGAGAGGAAGGAGTAACGGGAGAAAGGGTGGATGAGGAGAAGAGGAGGATGGAGATTGAGGTAGGGAGGAGGTTAAGAGAGGATAAAGGAGCAACATGGGGGAGAAAGAGATGGATGGAGAGGAGGTCGAGAGGAGAAGGAAGGGGGGAAGACGGGTGGAATAAAGGAAAAGAGAGGCAGGTGAGGAGAGGAGGATGAAGGAGCAACAAAGGGGAGATGAAAGAGGAGGTCAAAAAGGAGAGGAAGAAAAGGGGGGGTGGAGGAGGAGAGGAGGAGAGACAGACAGAGGAGAGGATAAAGGAGCAACAAAGGAGAGAAAGAGGTGGAAGGAGAGGAGGCCAAGAGGAGAAAGGGTGGATGAGGAGGAGAGGAGGATGGAGGAGGTGATGAGAACATTAGGTGGAGGTGTGTGTCCACAGGTGAGCTCACCTGGTTGGTGGACAGCTGTGCGCCCTGTGAGATGAGCATCTGGACCAGGATGTGCAGCCCGGAGGTGAACAGGCCGGCCAGGATGGCCCAGGTGAGCGGCAGCGGCAGCATGCTGTAGGTGGCGAACAGGGTGAAGAGCACGTAGCCCACCCCGTCCCCCAGCAGCCCGTAGCCCAGCCCGGCCGCCAGGATCTGCGTGGCCATGGCCACCCAGGTGACCACGCCGCTGTACTGCAGGTAGCTGTGCGACGTGGTGTCCTTCCTCACCACCACTAAGGCACAGATGACCACCTCGATGCCCGTGAAGAAGCCCAGCAGCGTGCCTTTGATCGGGTCCATCGGGGAGGAGGCCAGGGTGAGGTGCAGCACCAGCAGGGTGAGCTTGGTCACCACGTCCAGGATGTTCATCACCACCACCGACTTGCGCCTCTGGCCCAGGAAGTAGCGCTGGTAGAGGCGCTCCAGGTCTCGGGACTTGAAGGCGTTCCGCAGCGTGGGGAAGATGACGCCCCGGTACGTGTAGCCCCAGTTCAGGAAGAAGTCCGAGTTGCTGGGCGCGCAGTCGATCTGCAGGAAGCCCAGGTCGCTGCTCGCGCGCTCCGGGAACACTTTAGTCCCGCCGTTGTTGTGCCGGTCTCCAACCGACGTCCGACCCGCTGACTGCTTCCGCGCGCCCTGGCTCGGGTCGCACGGCTCGTCCGGCCCGGTGCCCTTCCCCACCACCACCCCTCCTCCTCCTCCTCCTCCGCCTCCTCCTCCGCCCTGCTCGTGGATGAAGCGCTGCTCGGTGATGTGCCGCACCGCGTCCTGCCACAGCAGCCGTTTGGGTCGCGCGCTGCCGCCGCTGCTGCTCGGTGTCTTGTTGATGGTGTACAGCTCCTCGCTCGCGCTGGAGCACCGGACCTCGGACAGCTCCATCCGCGCGGTGTCCGTGTCCTATCGGTTGTGTCCGTTCAGATAATCCTCTCCTTCCCGGTTGTGAGTTAGCTCAGAGATTTTGGGGGGGAGACGACGACGACGTCCTCCTCTCGTGCGCATCGAACCGGGGGGCGCGTGCTTCTCTCTCGGTTGGAGGTCATCGTCACGCGAACGATTCCACTTAAGAAACGGCGCATAAATCCGACACGAGAGGAAAAACATCTCCCGGATTACCCGCCACCACCATCATCATCATCTTCATCATCATCATCATCATCCCAGCAGCAGCGCGAGCCACCGTGCGCCGACCGTCCGCACCATCAGGGTGCCGCGGCGGCGTCACGGAGAGCCGGGGTCCGCGTGAGGGGTCCGCGTGGGGTTGGTGCAAAGGCGGGAGAGTGATGGTGTTTTTAAACCGAACCTCCACGCGCGGCGTTGGCACAGCTGGTTCCGGTTACTTTGCCATTCTTTTCGTGATGTGCGCGTGCCACGGTCGGATAAAATCCCGTGAAGATGAAGAAAAAAAATCCGTTAACGGGAGCCGGAAAAACTCCGAACTTGTTGTTGTTGTCGCTCGAGAGGTTCTCTCAGTGTCGAGTGCGCGAGCTCCTCAACAATCCGCGGATCAGCCGTCCTCCTCGCGCCTCTCCATCCACACGAGGGGCTCGAGCTTGAATGCAACACCTGGCTGGAGTGAGTGAGACAGGGAGGGCGGGAAGAAAGGAAGGAGGGAGGAGAGGAGGAGGAGAGAGGAGGAGGAGGAGAGGAGGTGTCTGCGTCCTCCGTCACAATCCTGAGACCGCGCGAGGAAGAACGTCTCGTGGAAAGAAAAAACAACAAACAACGTCCACGCGCGAGGACAAGAAGCGTCACTCCCCCTTTCTTCTTCTTCGGTGTTTAAAGCGCGTGCTGCAGCCGCGCGGAGTCAGCTGGGCTCCGGTTTGACGTCACAGTCACCTCTGTATCCGTGCGCGCGCGTGTGCTCTCTCTCTCTCCTTGTCTTAACCGTCTTCATCCTCCCACGCGCTCTTCTTATTGAAGGTCCAGTCAGACATCAACCTGCAGTTCCTCTAACGTCCACCTGAGGCTGGCTCCAGAAGTGAGTCAGTCTCCATAAGTCCCCATGTCCAAATGTGGACAGCCTCTGAACCGGCAGTGTCCGGTCTAACAGCGAACACGGTGACAGAACCTCTGAACCGGCAGTGTCCGGTCTAACAGCGAACACGGCGACAGAACCTCTGAACCGGCAGTGTCCGGTCTAACAGTGAACACGGCAACAGAACCTCTGAACCGGCAGTGTCCGGTCTAACAGCGAACACGGCGACAGAACCTCTGAACCAGCAGCGTCCAGTCTAACAGTGAACACAGCCTCCTACCACAGTAGTTTTCTTGCCGGGTTTGGCTCCTGGCATCCCGGAGCTACGTTAGCTCAGTTAGCTACACGACTGACCACAGTTAGCAGTTCACCACTTAGCAATCATTGCATCAAGTGATGGTAGCTAATTAGCAGTTAGCTAAACTAATGTAATCAAGGTCATAACATTAGCTGAAGTTAGCTTCACGTACAAGCCAGCTAGATAAGATAGCTAATGTAGCTGACTGCTAACATTAGCTATATCTCAAAACTACAATATCAGTTAGCTACATTAGCTACGTTAGCCTTTTTCCAAAACCAGTGAGTTCCATATCATTAGCTTATGTTAGCAGTTAGCTACTGTTGCACCAACTGAATCCTGCTACGCATCAAGTCTGTAAATTAGCCCGCTAACGGCAGATTAGCGGCCGTTAATTAGCAGTTAGCTAGGCTAAAGCCGGGGTCTCCAAACTACGGCCCGCGGGCCACATCCGGCCCGCCTAAACAATTGGAGTGGCCCGCTTAACGATCCCAAACAATCTCTCTAAAAATGGCCTGTTTTTCAAAATTGCATTTTCGTATTATAAAATATCCACACTTAATGATTAAGCTTGGCATTCTAATTAAAATCTACTTTATTTACGAACTATTTACAGTACTAGCTAATTTTCATCCCCACCGGGCGCATTTCCTCCGCGGCGGTGCGCTGCGACCGGCTCTGGGTCGGCTTGGAAAGGCTCGGGGGCGAAGGTGGCTCACGGCTCCGGCCGCGAGCTTTACAGCACCCTCCTGCCCGGACCTCGCCGCTTCCCGGGGCCGTGGACTTGGTTCTCGCAGCGCAACAAAATCGCAATAAAAATGTAAAAAGCAACTTTCACCGCAATTTTTTTGAAAACCTCATGCAACATCAGCAAACATCATTTTAGGCCGCAACTATTTCAAAAAAGGCCGCGAAATCCTGGTGGGACTGATACCATTTCCGCCCCCCATCACTGAAAGGCAAGTTGATGTGGCCCGCACCAAAAAACGTTTGGGGACCCCTGAGCTAAAGCTATCTGTACGTGTGAAGCTGTGTTTGACGGTGTGTGTGTTATAACAGGACTCACTGCTTCAGCTGGTGTAGCAGTGAGATGACTCATCTTTGGACCCAACACATTGACTCACGGTGGTTACAACAGCTGAGAAATTATTAGCTCCCTTCTTTCTGCGGAGCCAATAATAGAGCTACGACATGTTAGCGTGAGTTAGCATCATTAATGTCCTCCTTTCTGTCCCATCTGTCCTCCAGCGTCTGTCCAACACTGACACAAAGTCATGTTTTATTTTCAGGTATCCTTCTTGGTATTTTTTTTAAAAAGTTACTGTACAACCACTTGCTAAAGTAGTTAACCGCTAATTAACTGCTGCTAACAGAACCGGGCTCGGCAACCGGTCCAGACCGGGACTAACGTTACAATACCGATGTGATTTACAGACTTTATGATGGAAACATTGATAAGTAGCAGAAGAAGTGAAGCTAATAACAAAGCTAATACAGCTAACAGTGAGGAGTCAGTTGGTTTGAAGCTAGTGCTAATGTAGCTAACTGCTAACATAATGCTGTGGAAGTCACTAGTTTTAGAAAAAGGCTAACGTAGCTAACTGATAATAAAAGCTAATGTTGTATTTGTTTTGAGATGTAGCTGATGTTAGCAGTCAACTACATTAGCATGTGAAGCTAACTTTATAACCTTAATTACATTTTATAACCAGGGCTGTAAATTAACTTTTTTGATCACCAGCCAATCAGAATTTCCACTAGCCACATTTTTAGCCACTAGCCACTAGCCACAAAAAGACAGATTATGAGAGCAACTGAATTAATTTAATCATTTTATTAACTACAGCTTTAAATGAATCTTACAATGAAGTTGGGAACTTAAATACATACAAAAATTATCCTAACATTTCATTACTCATTAACCCTTACATACTATTCAGGGTCTAATATGACCCATTTTTTGTACATAACAATAAAATAAAAACATTAAAACGTCAATTTCCACAGAGCACCTCGAGCGGACGGAAGCCAGACACAGAAAAAGCAAAGAGAATCCGGTGGATTTTCAAAATAAAATACCCCGTGCACACTGCTGGTCGTAAAAACAGACAAAAGCGAAACTAATTAACTAAGTAACATATTTACAGATGTAGAAGCATGTTTAGAAGAACATACACCGGGAAAATGTCCAAATCTAAACAGCGGGGCTCAACAGGCTCCGGGAAAATCCGGACAACACACAGGCTTTGTTTTTCACTTCACGACACGTCCACAGTCGAGTCTGTGACGTTTGTTTTCAGGCCAGCGTGCCTTTAATTTGTAATATTAATCTCTAATCCGAGCTTTATTCTGCTGTCACCTTCAGTAAATCACCCTGAGTAAAAGAGAGAGCGTCAACTTACAGACTAAAATGTAAATAATATTCTTGTCATATAACTTCATCATGAATCTAATCGGAGGCTCGCAGGCCCTCCAATGTTCATCACAAACAGTAAACTTCAAATTAATCCTGAGAGGAGAGCTCCATCCTGCACAGATCTGCCCCGGGGGACTAAAACTAATTCAGATTAATTCATCAAAATCACCCAAAACGTACACGGAAGAATATCGGAGGAGGTGATGCGCATCTTGTCGAGCATCTCGGGTGAAATTATTCCCTCCTAAACCTTGAGGAGCTGCGAGAGGTCCTCATGAGGAGAAGCAACCCCCACTTTGACTCACGCATGGCTCCAGGCTAGAGGAAAGTTGCCTCATTGCTATTCAGTCTATTTTTACCCTCCTCCTTTTCGTCTGTCGTGTCTCTACTGTAGCTTTCAGGAAAGGAGAATTACTGAAATCCTTCCCCCAAAACTCAACCTCACTATCAAGCAGCAGCTAAGAGCCGCCTGTTATTCAACATGCCCTTTATTTGTCCTCATAAGCGGGGCGTCATCACTGATACGGGGTGGAAAAAATATTGGAAATTGTAAAAGCTGCCGTGTCCACATCACATCGCTGGAGCCTGAGCCTCAGAAGGAGGAAGGCGAGGAGCTCTGCACGGCGTACAAATGAGGCTGCACGTCAGAGAAAGCACCAAATACGTGTGTTCATATGAGGAATCACGACTGAATAACGTGAAAACGTGATAAGATTTTCCTTTAAATGAGCCTGAGATATGATTAAATCTGTTTACAGAATATCTATTACATGACTGAGCCCATTTTCATGGTAGATTTGTGCATATCTTTATGAACCTGTATGCTCTTTAATCATGAAAATAATCTACTTCATGGACTCAACCAGGCTTTTTTTTATTTATTTATATAACACCATGAAGAAAATCCTATTTTAAAACAATTTGTCACAGAAAACGTGTAGCTAACTCTGTAAAATACAATAACATGAGATTTTTTTATATTACTCATTTAACCTCTGACAAATATATATGTATGAACATCATCTTATTGTGTTGTGGTGATGATTTTAATCCACTTTCGGGTCATGTGATTGGATGAACCATCATGCAGACTTCAACCAATCAGATCAATGAACCAAACCTGCCATACATTACCAAAGCTGCTTTTTTGGACACTAAAAGTCAGTCACAGATTTACTCTCTCCTTTTCTCTTCTTAGCTTCCTCCGTCAACATTCCTCTTCACTCTCTTCTCCTCTGCCATCATGTCCATAGAGGCTGCTGAGCCCGCTTACATTGCCTGCTCGTCCAGCTCCAGTTCTGGCATGACACAGGCGCCACACCCTGTCAGCATTCCCTCGCGACCCGGACCTCAAAACCTCCTCTTCTTCTTCCCGGTGGTCCAGAACATCTGAGCAGCCGGAGGACATCAGAGGTGAAAACCAGAAAACATTTCCTCCATAAAATATGATCCAGTTTCACCAGAATCAGTGAAATAGTTGCTGCTGTGTGACTTAGTGCCGTAAAGCGTTACGTACTTCTCCCGACCCGGAGCCCAAAGTTACATAGTGTGAGAACAGACGTACGAATGACAGAGACACCGTTCAGCTGATCACAGGTCAGTGTGGGTCACCTGATCACAGGTCAGAGTGGGTCACCTGATCACAGGTCAGTGTGGGTCAACATTGTTGCTTTAAGTCTTAAAAGGTTAGAAGGAAGTTCATATATGTCATGTATCCCATCATGCTCTCTGTGGCATGTTATTATTATATCTGCGCTCTGTATGTGACGTCTCCTGCTGTGGCCTCTGCACATCTATGATTAATGCCGACTTCAATCCACCGTGACAGTGATTCATCTACACGATCAAACATACTTTCACTTACGTACTGAAGAACAAACATGATGCCAGCTTTGCTTTTTTTAGAACACGTCGGCGGCGGCTACGAAACCTTTTAGTTTGAAGAGACGCTGCTCAGTTTGAAAATCAAGACGACTCTTTTCACATTTCAAAAGTTCTGCTTATATTCTGGACTACACTTCTCTTGAAAACAAAGGTTTGAGTTAAAACCTTCAGTTCTTAAAGCGGGGAACCTTTGCGGTTCTACAAGAAACCTATTGGTTCTTCAAGGTTTATAGGGGCAAAAAGGATCTCAAGAGAAGTCAAAGATGAAGTAAAAAAAACGGTTTGAGTTAGAACTTAAAGTGGTTCTTCATGGTGATGCCATAGGGGAACCTTTATTAGTTCTGCAAGGAACCTTTTACCCACTTAAGGAAGTACTTGACTTGACTAGACTTGTTAAGTATAACAAGGAACCTTTAAAGGGGAAAAATGTTTCTTTAAAGTTCTAAAGAACTGTTTTTTAGGAATTCCGTTCCCCAAAGAACCTTAAACAGCAAGAAAGGGTTCTTAAGGATAAAAAGGTAAGGTACAAATAAAGGTTTGAATTAGAACCTAAAGTGGTTCTTTATGGTAATGCCATATGGGAACCTTTATTGGTTCTGGAGGGAACCAATCAGTAAAACAAGGAACCTCTAAAGGGGAAAGAACTGATTTTATGGGTTTCAGTTCCCCAGAGAACCTCAAACAGCACAGAAACGGTTCTAAAGGACAAAAACGGTTTCCAGAACATTTATCAAGAACCAGTTTTTCAACAGTTTCCTGGATCCCTTTAAACTAATTACCAGTTAAGCAGATTTGATTGCTGTGTGTCCGTTAAACTGAGTCACCCCTTCATTTACTCGCCCTCTCCTTTCACATTAAAGGCTGCATACGTTATCAGAAATGAAGCTGTTTGCCATTTCGCCCGGATCCCTGACAGCTCGCCAGGGTCGCGCCTGACAGCTCATCAATTCCACGGCGCCGTAATTTCAATGACGAAATGACAGGAAATGAGGGATGGCTCGCCCTCCTCCGTTCACGTGCACGTGCAGGCTTAAAGACGGCGACCACGCCCCGAGCCGTCACGTGACCGCACGTCAAGGCTGCGGTCCGTGCGTTGGCCTTGCCCCGCGGTGAGCTGCAGAGCTAAAATAGGCCTTACCTTGAATAATGGAGGGAAACATGGGAAGGTTTCCAGCTCTTCATTCGAGCGCAGTGTCCTCTCTGCTTCTTTCTTTCTGTCAGTTCGGCTGATTCGTCTACGAGACACATTTCTCATCCAGGAAACACTCAGTACAACCAGAGGTGAAGCTGAAGCTGAGTTTTACTTTGATTTGTTTGTCTGTGATGAAGTGTCGACCTGTCCAGGGTGGATCTGGACTCTCGCCCAATGTCAGCCGGGACTGGCTTCAGCTCCCGAGTAGAGGTCGAGCGGTTGATGGAGTTCTTAATACTCAATGTAAAACATTTAATGCAGTCAAAGCAGCCAAACTAAAAATAATCTAGTAAATCCCGACAACCCGAGCTCATGAATATCCAGATTAAACAAGCTCACTTACTTCCATGTTTTTGCTGGAAACTGCAGTTCCTCTTGTCGTCCACTTGAGGCTGGCTCCAGAAGTTTTAACCTGAGGCGAGCCGAATGTCACCTGGTTACTGAAAGCAGACACCTGTGACGACACCCACACTCACTGCTGCAGCCAGCCTCACGTCGACGTTTAACGAACGTAATATATTAGAGCTGTGTGCACTTAAACCACCTTGAGAAAGTCATTATCATTAAAGACCACCTTGAGCTTTCGTCTCATTAACAATAAAACAGTTGATCATCTTAAACACAGTTATTGAACAGCGTGTGTGTGTGTGTGTGTGTGTGTGGTTCATCCCCTCGGGGGGATTTGAACCTGTGACCTCGCTGCAGTGAAGCTTCCTCCCTCTGATCTGAATCTTTTCCCGCCTGTTATCTGCAGGAGCACGTCCTCTCCTCAGACCGCCGCCGCCGCCGTGCCGTGAAGGTCGTTTACCACTTCATTTGTCAAGCCGCTCCAGCTACCTATGTTTCATACTTCAGCACTTACACTTCCCTCCCCGCGCTGGTGATTTATTCCACATTCCTGATCTGCGTTTGTTCACACCGTGTTGTTGTTTGCGCAGCATGAGTAATAACCTTATTAATTCCTGTGGCAGGCTGGTTTCTGCTCCATTTCCCCCACGAAGACGAGCTCTCAGAGGACTTCACGCGCTGTGTCTGATCCTTAATGTGTTCCAGAGCACAAACATTATGTTTAATATATTACTGAATATTGATTATGTGCACGTGGGAGGATGGATTTTAAAATAGAAGCAGTTTTAATAAATTTAAAGGCACTCATCATCCATCTCGCTAAGTTGAAGCCACGAGATATGCTACATGCTAAGCTAGCTTATGTTGCAAATACAACCCCATGTTGAAGATAGGTACACCCTGCTAGCTAAAGTTAGCAAAATGCTAGGTAGCCAGCTAGCTAATTTAGATCAATCTTTAGCTAGGAAGTTACATCTGCTAGCTAATGTTAGCAAATACTATTTAACTGGCTAACTAATGTATATCAATTGTCACATCTTATGTTAGCTAATTGCTAGGTAACTAGCTAGCTAATTTAGATCAATCCTTAGCTAGGTAGTTAGCTAAAGTTAGCTCACTAACTAGCCGAATAATCTACATCAGTCCTTAGCTAGGTAGTTACATTTAATAGCTAATGATAGCAAAATGCTATTTAACTGGCTAACTAATCTACACCAGTTGTTAGCTAACAGCTAGGTTGTTAGCTAGGGAGTCTGTAAGCTCATGTTAGCTACACGCTAGGCTAACTAGTTAACTAATGTGTATCAGTCGTTCGCTAAGTGGCTACAGCTCATAGCTAACGTTAGCTAATGATGGTTAACTGGCTAAATAATCGACATGAATCATTCAGTTAGCGTTTTGCTGAACGTAGACGAGCTACGACGTTAGCATATCTAAGCTGACAGAGGAACGCTCGACTGGACTCAGAAAGAGTCACATAAATCTGAATGTAGCACAAACACACTTTGTTTTACATAATAACACAGAAATATGTTTTATTTTTTACTTTTTAGTCATAAATATTCAGTGAAACTCAGAAATGATTCTTCTGACTTTTCTTCTGATTAAAGACTGAATCTGTTTCTTTCCCGAACCTTTTCCGGCTCGTTCGCTGTAATTCGGCTCCAATCAGAGCGAACTGCTCGTGCTGGCCGGCTGCCAGGTGTTAATGTGTGACTGAAGGAGGGAGTGGGTGGAAAAAGAGTGTAAAAGCTCGGCCACCTTCCTCTGGTTAAATAAAGGTTAATAATTACACAGACAAACGCTCCTCTCTGCAACAAAACAGACTTTTATAGAGGTTCGTAATAATCAAGTGTGGAAAGTCGGCCTGGCAGAGGAGCAGACTCTTCATTCCCCTGCAGGATTACGGATCATCAGCCGACGGAGCGAACAGAAGCAGAAGAATGGAGGTCTTGTTTTGTCTCGGCGCTGTGTTGACTCAGTTTGAATCTGGGCCAAACATGATCCAGAGTAAGACTCAGAGACAGAGGAACTCATCGGATCAGATGGAGATTAATGCGGTGGAGGGAACCTGGATTCAATTCGTCTTTGTAACGTCGTTATCCGGCTTCCAGACCTCCAAACTAACGAGAGGGTCGGACTGAACGCCGCTGACATCATCAAGCTTTGTCGGCCTGGACAGCGTTAGACGGTTTTTGGTGGCATGTACGTCTGAAGCTCAGCGTGATGACGTTATTCCAGCTTATATCAAAGTTACCGTATTTTTCAGGTGCAATAAGCAAAACAAAAGGTGTCAGATGGGTCGAACTTTATTCAACTAATTCACAAAATCTCGGCCTTCGTGAAAGTAACTCGCCCGGCGTTGTGAATGTGTGTTCGCCTTCTGTCATCCAACGCTCCCATGCAGCTCGCACTTTAACTTCGAACGACCTGTTGACACCAATATCTAGCGGTTGGAGTTCTTTGGTTAATCCACCTGGAATGACGGCGTGCATCGAATCAGTTTGCTTCACTTGGGTTTTTGACAGTATCGGTGAGACGGGCGCGCATGGAGTCGTAGGTCAATCGGGACGGAGATTCGTGGAAAATGTGTACCACATAAAATCGGTTTGAGGTAAACACAACCAGGATTAATACATAGGGCGCACTGTTGATCTTTGAGAAAATTAAATGATTTTAAATGGGCCTTATAGCCCGAAAAATACGGTATGCAGAATCACGAGCGTGGACGTCAAAAAGGCAGTTTGAGGGTGTTCAGAACCCGTCCAGAACCGTCTTTTCTCAGCATGTTTCGAGGCGAGTTACTGAGCTTCCAAACCGCAGCAGAAGCTCGTGCTCTCGATGACGGACAGCTCGCCGCCCTCGTGAAACATCCAGAACGTTCATGTGTCTCAGATCATTTCTGTGATTTGATAATCCATCAGACGTGAACGTGGCGTGATGCTCAGCTGACGACGTCGCTCTGACCTCGGCTCTGCGTCTTCGTCCTCGCCGTGGGACAGGATGTAGATTCTCCTGATGCTGAGCAGGTTTCAACTCAGCTGCAGTTTATCTGACAGATCAGAGGCATGCTGGGAAATAAAAGAGGCTGCAGGAGTCTTATCTCACACACACACACACACACACACACACACACACATGCATGCTCACCTGCACTTCACATGCCACCATCATGAGCTACACCACCATCAGCATGCCGGCGGTGTGTGTGTGTGTGTGTGTGTGTGTGTGTTCATAGATATCTCAGCATGGGCATGAAGCTGTGACGATGTGCCGAGGTTACACATGAGCCGCCTGCAGCAGAGAGCGAGTGTGTGTTCACACGGGAGACAGAAAGATGATTATGTGAAGGAAACACCAGATAACACGTGTGTGTGTGTGTGTGTGTGTGTGTGTGTGTGACAAAGATGGTGGTCTGACTGTTGGTGGGACTCATTTTTTCCTGGAGGTCAGGTGGAGGATGAATCTCAGTCGGTTCTGGTTCTGGTTCTGGATGAATGAAGGTTTGTTTCACTGAATGGATTTGAACAGTCGACTCGCTCTGATTGGCCGACAGCAGCAGCCCCTTTAATCCAAACATGCTGACTTCAAGTTTCCACATCCAGCAGAGCCAAAACGCAATCAGCTGAAATTAAAGTGCCGAGAGCCAATCAGACTGCAGCGAAGACTTAATTAAAACCATCACGGAGACCACGTCCAGGTTTTAGACAGTCTGCGGGGACGTCACGGAGACTACGTCCAGGTTTTAGACAGTCCGCGCTGTTTAAAAAGACTCGAGAGAACTAATTAAACTCTGTTTCTTCGTTGATTACATAATTTTCCAGCAAATCGTGACGTGTAAACGAAGCGTGTATGAATATTTCATTTCAACATTAGATCTAATCGCTGTTTGAGTCTCTCCCGCTCCGTGAACACGTTTCTGATGAAGACTTTATGTTTTATTCACCGTGTTGAGTTTTTTACGTGTGAGCTTTCACTTCACGCTGACGTGACGTCATGTCAGCAGGAATGTTTTGTATGTGTACTCGTGTAATCTTACGTAACCTAATCAAAGAGTTAAAAACACGCAGAGCTCGTGTTCTCAGGTTTTAATCCTCTGCATGAGATTAAAGCAGCTGCAGATTTCTTCGCACTCGGACGATGCCGTGGAGTCCCGGAGGCTGAGGCCGGCTCTGGAAATGAACGTGTGTTTTTTGAGCCTGCTGCAAATAACCAACTGTGCTGGCATCATATCTGAGAGGCAGCCTGAGGGGATGAGTCATCCACAGGACTTTCTTTCTCTTTTTTCATCCTCCTCCTCCTCATCCTCCTCCTCCTCCTCATCCTCCTCCTCCTCATTCCTCCAGTCGCTGGCTTGTAATCTGCTGCGCTCAGCTCGTCGTCCATTTGGCTGCCGCTTCTCGTTGTTTGGCTTCGAGCCGCGGCATTAATCATCTTTCTTCAAGCTGGTGATCAGAGAACGTTGGAATATGATCAATACAGAAACATCTCTCTCGTCCTCATCGTCCACTCGAGCTGAAGACTGAAACTAAAGTTCAGAATTAGCATCGTCTCTTTTTGTTTTGTTAATCCTCGTTAAGACGTCAGACAGTTTTAAAGGTGCCGTCTGTAGAATTGTGAGTCATTTCATATATTAACTGTGTTTTAATCACTTTGTGTTGACGATCGGTGAACAGGGTGTGACATAACTTTTAAAAAATCCACAGTGACGGGAGCTGTGTCGTGCCAGAACGGGAGCTGTGCAAGCAGCTTCTATGGACATGGCAGAGGAGAAGAGAGCGAAGAGGACGCTGACGGAGGAAGCTAAGAAGAGAAAAGCAGAGAGTGTTTTCTGCTGCCAAACATAATTTACAGTGATCAGCTGCAGCTCGACGTAAACCAGAAATATCAAACTCCTCCAACACTGCTTCAAAACTTCATAACGGAGAACAGCGTTTCATCTGCACGTCAAGAGCAGATAAATATATAAACTGCACCTCGTCACAGGAGGAAGAGTCTTTTATTTTGAAGTAAATCTTCCATCCCTTGATTTTGCAGCAGGAAGCTGCAGACGCTCAGTGACTTCATACATCACCCTGACCCTGTCCACACACTAAATATCTTTAGATTTCATGTTTCATAGCGCCGACATCGATGTGTTTATAGAAAACATTTTAAATGTATATCCGGAGAGAGCGCTCAGGTAATGCATGCCGGACGTGAAGGTCAGTGCAGCCGCTTCAAATGACGTGAAGGTCACGGCTGCTTATGAATTATACACGAAGTCAGAGTACACAAACAGAAATACACACACACATACTCCATGAATAATGTTTTGAAACCAGACCAGGATTAAGTCTGAGGAGGCTGTCTAAAACCTGAACCAGTCTGCAGGGACGTCACGGAGACCACGTCCAGGTTTTAGACAGTCTGCGGGGACGTCTCAGAGACTACGTCCAGGTTTTAGACAGTCTGCAGGGACGTCACGTAAACTTAAACCCTGACTGTAACGCAGCTAGTTATAATGTGGAGCTGTAGCCGACTGAACAGTTTTGACGTACAGTGTGTAAAATAAACTCAGAACATCGTGTGAAATCTCTTAATTTGAAGCAGCCTGTTTGCTCTTGTTGGTGTTTCAAAGGCCGCTTGCTGTTCATGGAGGGTTTCTTCACACACACACACACACACACAGTGACACGCACACACACACACACAGTGACACACACACACACACACACACACAGTGACACACCATCAGAAGTGCTGTCTGAATCTCGGAGCCTCATTACTGGTCTGTTTCTGTCTGCGTTGATTTGATGTGTGCCACCCACCGCCATACAGTCACAGCAAATACAACATCCTGTCCTGGAGAAGGTCGAAAATAGCTGCTCATTAAGTGGCTCTCCTCCACACACACACACACACACACACACACACACACACACTCAGGTTATTTTTACACCTTTACCGTGTTGACTTGAAGCTTCAGCGTCGCTGAACATTTTGGTCGGTTTGCTGAAGCAGAACACAAACGTGTGATCAGTGTTGAGCAGTAATAGATCACTGAACTCATCCATTGGTACCAACGTGTTAAATCTTAATGATGAAACTCATATTGCCATTTTCAAAGGGGGTCCGTTGACCTCTGACCTCAAGATATCTGGATGAAAATGGGCTCTCTGGGTTCCCATGAGCCTCCTCTTCACAGATATGCTGACTTCGGTCAGAAAGGCTGAGGGCGTTCAGAGGATGACGGCTTTCCTACAGATTCACAACAGGGAGATTTCTGAGCAGCTTAGTGCTCATCAGCCTCTCAGCTTTAAGGTGATCTGCTATCTCCACCTAAACATCCCATGTTCCTCACAGGGAGGTGAACCTGCACAAGCATACGTCACTAAATCAGTGTTGATTCATGTCAGCATCGGCTCTGCAGTGACAACATCTAACGGATATCAAACTTGAAGTGTCACGGTTGAGCATGTTCTCTAAAGCAAGGAAGCATCCGGTGATCGCTGTTTGAAATAAGACGTGGTGTTCAACAGTAAACACAGACGCCACAATTAAACGTTTAAAGTCACGGAAGCAGATGAGGAAGAACGTTGTCTTTACTCTTCGATATTTCTTGCAGTGTTGGTCGAGGCGAGGCAGAGCCAGCCCGCCGCGGTCGCTTGTCGTCGTCGACCCCGCTCTATGATTAAACTGACAGTTGGGATGTCGCGGAGCCGCAAAGCACTGCTATCCAAACTGTGAACCGGCTGCAATAATTAACGGCTTCGGCTGCACGACCAACAAAAGTGCCAGAGCAGCTGAGAGTCAGACACACAGTCAGCAACAAACTGAGGACACACACTGTGTGTGCTGCTGATTTAACTGGTAAATGTGTCTGGGTGTAAATGTGCAGCAGCGCCACCCAGAGGTCATGAACAGATCTGTGAATACAAACACGGCATGGAAAGAGCGGTGGATCTTGTTTGAGTCTGAAACTAGTTAAAGAAGCAAAACAGAAGATAAACACACGGAAATTCATCAGAGACGACTTAAAGATAAAGAAAATCAAATTAAACACCAAAGAACAAAGTGTTATTAACCATCCAGCCAAATTTGAATATCAACAATATCAACAACTTTATGAAATCAGGTGTCAGAATCAGGTAATAATGAATTCTCAGCTCCAGGACTGTGGAGGCGTTTTGAAGCGACTGAAACGTGTCAGATGAGTTCAGAAAGTGAACATGACTAACTCTGAAACACTCTGAGCTGAGATGAATTCATCTCTGTCTCTCTGCTCAGGGTGGCCTCAGCGTGTCATCGAGCCACCCTTTAAGGACCGCCCACAAAATCCTGAGACTGAAAACTGGTGAAAAACTGTTTGAACCTCTAACTCCACATTTCAATGATATGTCATTGGTCAACCTTGGTCAGCCTTGGTCAACCTTGGTCCACCTTGGTCAATCTTGGTCAACGTTGGTCAACCTTGGTCCACTTGGTCAACCTTGGTCAACCTTGGTCAACGTTGGTCCACCTTGGTCAACCTTGGTCAACCTCGGTCAACGTTGGTCCACCTTGGTCAACGTTGGTCAACCTTGATCAACCTTGGTCCACCTTGGTTAACCTTGGTCAACGTTGGTCAACCTTGGTCAACCTTGGTCCACTTGGTCAACCTCGGTCAACGTTGGTCAACCTTGGTCCACTTGGTCAACCTTGGTCAACCTCGGTCAACGTTGGTCCACCTTGGTCAACCTTCATCAACCTTGATCAACCGTGGTCCACCTTGGTTAACCTTGGTCAACCTTGGTCAACCTTCATCAACCTTGATCAACCTTAGTCCACCTTGGTTAACCTTGGTCCACCTTCTTTTCACGTGTTTTTAGCAACTATTTTCCAACATATTTAATGTGTTTGAAAGAAATCTCAGACTTGCCTTTACACGGACTGCACAGCTGTTTCCACGGTCACTGACTGAGCAGAAATAAACTTTGTAAACAAAGTTGTGTTGTGATATTTATATAATGTGACAAACAAACAGAGCTTAATGAAACCTGAAGACAGCAGCCTGGATGTTTCTGCATGAGGCAAGCTAAGGTTGGTTTAATGTCCAAACCTCTTCTTGGTCTGTTTCTTATTTTATTTCTAAAGAAATGAAGTTGGTGCATTAAGCTGATGATGAACGAAACTCGTGTCAGGCTTCAGCCACACACTTGTTGTGAGGATGAGCTGTCTTGTTACGCAGCACACACACACACACACACTGTCATCTGCTGAGTGGATCCACACACACCAAGGTCACACCTGTAAATATCATCTGTGGTCGTGGACAGGTTTCCCGTGGCAGCTGTCACCGCAGAACGTTAATCACTGCTTCACTGCACGGTTAAACCGCAGACAGGAAGAAGAAGAAGAGATACATGTTGTTCACGTCTCAATTGTCCAACACGTCCTCTCTTAAACCAGAGCTCTGCTTTATTCTGTGGAGCGGAGCGGCCGACTGTGTCCTAATTCAGATTTAATCATCAGTTTAATGAATTAAAATGTGTCTGTCTGCCTCATTGCTTCATCGCCTGCCTTCATTTCCTGTGAAATGCTTCTGAGCGCGAAGGCCGCATGGCGAACGTCCAAAACAGCTTCACAGAGCCGAGCCTGTTGGTGCAAAGGCAAGTCTGAGATTTCTTTCCAAACACATTAAATATGTTGGACAATAGTTTCTGAAAACACGTGAAAAGACTTTGAACTGTCACTGAAATGTGGAGTTAGAGGTTCAAACAGTTTTTCACCAGTTTTCATAGTCAGATTTTGTGGGCGGTCCTTAAAGGGTGAGCAGAGAGATAGAGATGAATTCATCTCAGCTCAGAGTGTTTCAAAGTTAGTCATGTTCATTTTCTGAACTCATCTGACACGTTTCAGTCGCTTCAAAACGCCCCCACAGTCCTGGAGCTGAGAATTCATTTTTACCTGATTCTGACACCTGATTTCATAAAGTTGTTGATATTTTTAATCATTCAAATTTGGCTGGATGGTTAATAACACTTTCTTCTTTGGTCTGACAAACTCAGAACATTTATTCTGACTTCACACAGACGTTAAGTGTTAGTCATAATATGGGTAAACAAAAATATAAAATCTACTCCCACCAAATTTGGGCTGTTTTTATGTTGTATTTATTTCCATATGTTGAACCTGACACCTACGATATGTCGTGACTAATAAAGCTCGCTATGTTTAGGTTGTCTTGTGTCAATGTTGTCTTGTCATTTCCTGTTTTATTTTGATATTTACCTGCCCTCTCGTTTCAGGTCACTTGCCCTTCCTCATGTGTCACCGCCCTGATTGTTTCCACCTGTTTCCCATCACCCTGTGTATATATTGTCAGCGTCTCCCTTTGTCTGTTGCCAGTTCGTCTTGTCTTTTTGTGCCAGAGCTCCTTACCCTAGTCTCGTCGAAGTCTCTGTCTCGTGTTTGTGTCTTATCAGGTTTTGTATTTTGCTTTGTTACTTTGTCTAGCCTTTGCATTTCATTTTTCCCTCATAAGAGGTTTTTCGTTTGTTATCTTTTCCCCTGAGTTTGTTAGTAGGTTTTCCCTCCCTTGAGTGTTTTTTGTTTTCTTAGAGAATTTAGTGTTTTCCTCCCAGTCAGTGATTTTCTGTTGAACTTTGATAATAAAATATTTTGTTTATTTTTTACTTTGTCTCCTGAGTCGTGCATTTGGGTTCAAGCCTTTGTTCCAGCCATGACACAATACGTCTATCTGGTGCAGGGTTATAATAGTTTTGGATTTTTCAGCATAGTTTCGTTTTAGTTAGTTTTGGCTTTTAGCTAATTAGTTTTATTTAGTTTTAGTTATTTGTAGAGCAAATATTTTAGTCTTAGTTAGTTTTAGTTTTGTCAAAATAGTTTAGTTTTAGTTAGTTTTAGTATTAGTTTTAGTTTTCCCATACCTTGTGAATTCTTCACCTTTGCCATGTCTCCCACTCTACCAGTCTGCCTCTGACTGGCGTGAGGCGTGGTCAATGGAGGTAAAGGCGCTTCGATGTTTTTTTTATTTTTTTTATCGCCTTTAGCAAGGTTGGAACAAAGACGAAAAACGAATGGCAGTTCATTTCTAATTTCAGTTAGTTTCAGTTAGTTTTGTTCACAAACATTTTCGTTTTATTTAGTTTTAGTTTTTTAATTTGATGATCGTTTTAGTTAGTTTCAGTTAACGAGGAGTTTTTTTCAGTAATCGTTTCCGTTTTTTCGTTCGTTTTCGTTTACGATGATAACCTTGATCTGGTGTCATTTATTCACTGCTGTGTAGTTTGTCATTTAAAATGGACAGCATCTAAACCTGATGTTCTGTTTCTTTCAGCGAGTACAGTGCAGGGCGGTAAAGGTTCAACACATCTCTGGAGACTCTCAGCTCGTTTGAAGACTCTCAGGTCTGAATTAGAAACCAAGTTTCTCTCCAAATCTGAAGGTAATATTTATGTTCCGGGAACAGAAGAGAAGGAGTCGGGTCGGTCGACTGTCTAGACACCCGGTTCTGGTGCCGTGTTCAGAAATAGACAGTGACCTGGTATCTTTGTCCAGATAACACACAGACTGCAGCATCCATCAGGGACAGACTGTCACAGAGACACACTCTTACCTTAAAGAGTTCATAAACTTCAAAGATACTTTCAAATATTTCACGAGGTAAAGGTTTGATTATCTCTTTCACACAAACACTTCAGTGGTTGAAGGGACAACATTACTTCTCTCTCCTTGAAGTCTTTTATTTTAAAATACATACACACATACAGTGTATATATATAAATATAAAGAGGTGAGGCGTCCTTTAATTAGAATGCTCCTCGTCTGTTAAACAGCTTCCCTGAAGACCTGAGGAAGCAGATGAAGTGTTAGAAAGAGGAGAAAGGTTAAGGAGATAGAATAAATAACATCTGACATCAACAAATACCACCTTAAATACCACCTTTAATACCCGAGAAACCACAGCAAGCTTACTCGACCAGAAAACTAGATATTTATACAACAACATGAAAAGTATTTCTTCTATTACACGAAGTATGATGTAGATCCGTTTGTCTCATTGGCCCTGCAGTGAGCTGGTGGCTTGTCCAGGCTCCGGCCACACCGTGACCCTGATTAGGATAAGCGGTTACAGACAATGTATGGATGGACTTTGTTATATGGTTCATCGATCTGATCAGTTGATGTTCACCAATCACCTGCCAAGTCCTTGTTTGAACCCAGTTTCCAGCCATGACTTCTCAGATGTTTTTATGATGTTGCAACCAAAGAACGAAAAGTTTCTATTGTTCATTCCAACGTCTGGACCAATCAGCTCCAAGATCATGGCAGAACCAGACGTTTCTCATCATGCCCTGTAGAACTGAAGACCAACTGTGGCACTCGCTGATTCATGCGGAGGCCTGGTACACCTCGAACAACCCTACAGTGTCAGTTTGATGGAGCTAGAGGAGTTCTTGATCCTCAGAAGATCAGGCCTGTGGTTTCTAAGTCTATTTTAAAAACCAACAATTTTTTCAGTCAGGTGACGTTTTCACAATAAAAGCTCATTTTTTATTTGTCAGCCATGAACTCGTCGACGGACCTGAACAGAACGCCGCAGTCATTTATTCTGATTGATGCATTAGCAGAACTGATCCTGTAATTCTGTTTCACACCCCAGTTACTTTCCAGACCTCCACCACCCCCACCGCCATCGACGCCGAGCCCAGAATAAACTCCTCATCCTCATCAGCACCTCCTCGACACCTTTTATGTGTGTGTGTACATTTGATTCATTTTTGCGTTCAGACGTTGTGAGTTCATCATCACCACCGTCAGTTAACAGAGGGACTCACTCTGCTCTCTCTGCCCAGACAGAGGCTGTTTTCTGGGGGAGAGTTCACCGAAGAGTCGGCAGGGAGGACTGACCGGATCTATATTAAACTCTGTAATGTATCCCAGCATGCTCGGTGCTCACTTTTTAGTGAATAAGCACAAAGGCACTGCTGGTTAACGCTGAGCGGTGAGGTCATCTGTTGTCGAAGTGTGTGCAGAGATGAGTCACTGCTCCGTATGTTTGGATGAAACAAGACCAGAGAATGGAGGAGGAGTGCTTGTTTATTATTTATTATTGCCTTCATGCAGTAAAATTAAATTGTCTTTAGCAAATACCATCCAGATTTCTTCTAAAGACTACAATACCCATGAGCCTAAGCCGTTGTTGCTATGGAGAAAAAGCCAGTGAAAGGTGACCTGTGTGTAACTTCCAATCCGACCCCGACACCCGCCCACCCTCATGGCTTTGGGATGCTTTTCTCCGTCAGAAACAAGAAAATCGATCGTACCTTCGACAACAATACACTGTTGAGTCGGCCACATAACTGACGGGTAAAGAAAGAGACACGAGGACGGTAGAAGTAAGTGCTGACAGGACACACAGATGTCGAGCAGGAGACAGATAAGAAGAATGAAGAGAGAGGACGAGTGCTGAGCCATTCATCTGTCTGACAAAGAGTCATCATCGATCAGAACAAACGTTTCAGCTGGTTTCTGTCTTGTCTTCAGTTCTTGTCGGCTTCTCGAGCAAGAGGTCAAGGTGAAACCAGAGAGAGAGAGTTCATTCACATGGCAGCGTTAACTGACCTCGAACGACGATTAACCGTTTGAACTTTCATGAGAAGCAAAGGTTCAGCAGCAAGTTGCAATGTCAAAGATATTCTCATCGTCCCATTTGCTTGAAGCGATATCAACAAATCAAACCAATGTTCCCACAGACCGGACTGAGGAGTGGCACTAATGTACCTTTCTATCAGACCTCAATAACAGGCAAGACCAATTTTGTAAGTATTGCAGGCCCAAAAAGACACAGGAGACGTCTGTCCAACTGTTGACAGGACTACTCAAACTGTTCAGGTCAACCATGACTCTTTCTTCTATGAATTGGCCAAGAAGAGGACTCGAGCTGAGCACTGGGTCGGAAATATCAGATTTTTCCTCCTCAGTCAACAAACAAAATTAAATTGACAATCACAAGTTGTTTTCATTGTTGTCATGAGATATGTGACATCTGTGGCTTTTTAAACCAACAAGCGAACTGTCCCCCAGAAAACAGCCTCCATCTTTGCAGTGAGAGCCAGGTATAGGTGCGTCTGTTCACTGGTTGTGATGACGTGACGTGACGTGAGCGAAACACTTGAACTCTGCAGTGTTTTTTGCTTCTTACTGATTGGTCTAAAAGGCGACTGCATCGTCTTTACTGATGACTTCACTGTCCAGTGTTTCGTTGTGAACAAAGTGCCGCTCTGTCTGAGACTTGTGTCGCTGTCGAGTGAAGCTCAGAGAATATTCTGGCACAGCAGGGCTGATTGAGGATGATGTGTTTACTGACACCGGTCACGGGTCACTAAACACACCGAAGACAGGCCACACCTGAACGCCTCCCAGCCCCCCCACTGATACTCCATTTAAAGGACAGAAGAAGTGAGTGAACAGGAAGGTCATACAGCTGATGAACAGGTGCAGGTTTCTGCACACACATCGCACATATGCATACAGTACAAACACACCATGAGGAGCTGAACAACACATCACTCAAAGCTTCTGTATTTTTGTCAACAGACCCAAATGTCGGACAGTCTGTGGGGGCCACATTTCTTTCAGTAAAGGTTTCTTCAGTTTTGGGGGATTTCATCAACTCCTGCTGCTGTATAATGTGGTGATACTTTTTAGCTGTAAAACTGAAGCAAACTTACTTGTTGAGCTGTTTGTTTGATGGAGCTGCATTTTTCATGCCAACAAATGACAGAAAGGTCAACGTGAGCCAGACACAGAAAACTGTGTGGAGAAGAGACGGCGTGCAGCTGAGTTATGTCAACGCAGCCGTTTATCAAACAAAACACAGCGCTAATATTTTCCCACAGCAGATTTTTCAATTTCGGTTGAGGAGTTGAGTGTCAGCTCCTGCTGTGACGCAGCATCGATCAGATGCATCCTGCAGAGAAATTCATATCTCACATCTGAGCTGCAGGAGAAATAGGACCAATAAAATGTAAATATCCTCCAGTCCTTCACGTCTTAAAAATGAACTCTCAAAGTTGCTACAGCTACGTTTTGGTTTTCAGAGCTCCTCAAGTAGCTCGAGCTGGAGCCAAAGAAGCTGAAACACTTGATGCAAGGCTGAAGGAAGTATGAAGAAGAAACACATGGGAAGTTAAAAGAGATAAAAGAACATTTAAAGGAAGGACATGAATATACGTCCTCGCCCAATCACCGATGAAGAAGACTGAGCGCTGAGAGGCCAATGTCACGCTTGGTATGCAGGCCAAAGGCTGTGAAAGCATTACAAACCCAACAGCGGGCTCCGTCACCCAACAACGACCCCCCCGGGCCCTCCTTTGAGTCATTGATCATGTAATCAATGATACATTATCCTCGCGGTGACCTGAGATCATCACAGAGGCGCATATACATCGACTGGCACAATAACAACTCATTACCGGACCATCTGACATTCACCGTCGGGCTGCCACCAAAGACCCAAGGGAGGCTCGCAGGCTGGGGACAGTGATTGATACGCACTGTTGGTGTTGGCGGCCACATGGAGGAAGAAGGGGCAATGAAGACGAAGAGGAGCTAGAGAAGGAGAGTCTCCGGCAGCCCCAGGCTCTGCTTCAAATGTCACATCTTTAATTAGAGACAGTAAAACAATGAGAGAAAGCTGAACATCACAATTATTCTAAGCTATCATACATGGAAACAACAATGAACAATGAATATAAAGTATATCTTCATGTATACCTTGAAATCGTAATTTGTTCAGATTGTTTTGATTGCAACCCATGTAGACGAATCCTAGACTACACTGTACAACTGATGTTCCTCCATGATCCTCTGTGGTGCCATCCATTGTTCCAATGGCCCATTACTCTAAAACCCCAATAGTCCCAAAGAATGTTCCCCAAACCCCAGAAATACTCCAAAAACTAAACTGCTCATTGCTCCAAAGACCCATTATTCCCAAAATACACACCCTGGAAACTAATATACTTATTTGAACCCAAACCATGATCAATTCATAACGTAACAGAGTAGCTTTGATGTCTAAATCCTAACCAAAATGTGACCATTTCACATCAGCCATGCGTTCATCATTGTAACCTTGACAAGAGTCATCTGACTATTGTTACCGTGACAACATAGGTCACCTGATTCAAGGCTTTTAAGGCAAAAAACTCCAGGGAGAGTTCGTATTTTAGGTCAATCTGCAGAGAAGTGGGCTTTTGTTTCCGAAGGTCACGTGCTGTCGGACAAATGGGTTTCCAGCCTGTTGACAGACTTGTTGGGGTTTCGGAATAATGCAGTAAACTGAGATTACTGCACAACAGTTGCATATTACAAAGGCAACAAGGAGCTTCATCTGCATCCACGCTTTGTACATCTATGTTGTGGAAATGGACAGTCCGTTTTAGGATCAACATGGCATGTTGATCCAGTTGCCATCGGTGGGCACAGCTCTCGGTTTTGTACTTCATACTGGCACAACGGTACCAAATTTAAGACAACAAGATTTCAGGAAGCTGCACACAGTCATTGCAAACTCTGGTTTATGCAGAGAATGAGAGTGAGTCAGCGCCAGAGAATCAGATCAAATCAATCTTTTTCTCATTGTTTCATAGTTGTTAAGTTCCTCCTTGATGTTATGTATATGTCCAGTATTCTCCACATCAAATGTGTTTAATGTATTGCTAATATGGAAATGGGCTACACTCAGTTAGAGAACAATCTGTTTACATTCATTTCATTTAGCCATCACAGTCACACTCAGCTGCTCTCTGTGAATGTACAAAGCTCTCCGTCACGGATGTTTCACTGACCTTGTTATTAAAGTTGTGGAATTAATGTGTCGAGGAGAACAAGCTTCCTGACTG
The DNA here is from genome assembly GCF_000972845.2 of Larimichthys crocea. NCBI lineage: Eukaryota > Metazoa > Chordata > Actinopteri > Sciaenidae > Larimichthys > Larimichthys crocea. The sequence continues at coordinate 5,904,332 of NC_040012.1, forward strand.
ACACGCATACGATGAATTAATTAAGCACCGAGGCAGCTCTCCGGAGTGACTGCTTGTCAAACAATCTCTGCAGCTGAAGTGCTGGTGAGAGTCCAGCATGGTACAGTTTGTTAGCGTTAGTGTTTGTATCCACAGGTGTTTTAGACCGCCAGGAGGAAGAGGAGGTTTTCAGGCCCGGGGCGTGGGGCCGGTGTCGTGCCAGAACCAGAGCCAGGCAATACATACACATTAGTGTCATGGATTAGCTGCTGAACTCATTTGGCAAGTTACAAATAACAAATCCTTTTAGACTTTTAGTGGTTGGTGAGAGCTTGGTGAAATAAAAGGCTGAAAGACAGACGCCGAGCTGGGCTGATCATAAGTAACATAATCAGAAGAAATACTCGAGTACAGCTGAACATAGTTACCACAGTGGGATTACACTCAAATCACAACAAACCGATTTCTGTGTAACGTCCAATAAATATATTTGCAAGTGTTTCTAACATCACATAGCTGTGAGTGATATGATGGTGTCTGATATCCGACAGCGTTGTGGGATAATGTGTTATCATGCACAGGTGCAGTGTGTCGGCGTTCAGCCTGCAGTGACAGTGAAGGTCTGCTGAGGTTAAATCTGGGCAACAGCTGAATAAGTCTGCTGGATAACAATACTCTGTCCTTTGATGAGACCCACCGGCAGTCTTAATGAGGCGGCGGTGGCGGTGGTGGGTGGCTGCGGCGCAGTCCGCCGTCTCCCATGGATACAAGTGGCTCTAAATCAGTGAAATGAAAAAGTCTGACACCACAGGAGGGGCAGAATCTTTCCTCTCGCCCTCCTAGACGGCTGAATTGAATCACGGTGAACAAAAGTTCGAACACAGACATCTCAAACTGTTTTCAAGAGGAAGTTGATTCGAGTGACAAAACAGACGCTGTATTGGATTCATCTACGTGGACTAAAGCTCAGCTTAGCAGCGTTAGAGCCGCTCTCTGTAATCTGCATATTTTCAATGTACTGGGCAGACATGTACATCACGCCGTCAGACAGTTCATTGAAATGAAGCAGAGCCTGGCACAGCTGTGACAGAGGAAACTATTCCCACTGAGTGAAAGCTGTGTGCACAATGTTCAGAGTGCAAACCTGCAATTTGCAGTGATGCAGTTTGACTCTAAAACACAAAAGTGATGCTATAAAAGCAAAGCGTCACTTCATGCTCACACAGAGTGGTTGTTAATGGGCACATTCGCTCAGGCAGGAAGCACAATGCAATGACTGAAGAATGGAATGGCCTTTTATTGACAAGTTGTAACGTAACTTATAATAAAATGAGCCCTCCCACGACTTTCTTGTTCAGTCTGTGCACTGATTTCTATGTATGCGAGTGTCAACAGTGTGCAACAGTAGTGTTAGAAATGTCTTAAGCCAAAACCCCATCGGGTACGTCTCCGTCACGTCCATGCCGCTGTTTCGGTCAGTTCTCCATGCGACTTCAAACCCCACCAGGAGCGTTGCAGAAGCGTTTTGCCTACCAGACTTTGTTAACTTGCTCAGATTTGGTCATTTCTGATTGGTACCCTGGTTTATCTGCTGCTGGACCCCGACCACGACACTTCCAGTAGGTTTTGAAACATTGACTAGGACAGCTATGATAGGAGAATTTGATGAAAGAAAGTTGACGTGTTATAAGCAGAAAAATGGACAGGTGTCTGGATTTGAGCGACTTTAACAAGAACCATACTGTGATGGCTAGATGACTGTCAGAACAACCCAAAATATGCAGTTGTTGTGGGGTTTGTTCGGTCTGCAGGGGGTCGGTATCTATCAAAAGTTGTCCAAGATCATGGATGGCCATGGCCGTGTGGTCCGATCCAACAAGAAGAGCTACTGCAGCTCAAACTGGTGAAACAGTCAGAAAGGTGTCAGAAAACAGCGCATCATGGTTTGTTGTGTTTGGGACCAGTCAGGGTGTCCATGCTGAACTCCGTCCACTGCCAAAGGCGCCAACAATGGGCACATGAGCTTCAGAACTGGGCCATGGAGCAATGGAAGAAGGTGGCCTGGTCTTTTGCATCATGTGGATAGTGGATCACTTACCTGGGGACATGCTGAGATGTCACACCGTTCTCCATCACCTGACCTCCCCCATCCACCTGCGCACCTGTACCTACTTCCCTAACAGCCTTGCAGTATATATTTCCATTCAATCTCTGCCAGATCGTCTTATGTGCTCGCTACTTAGCGGTTGGCCTCTCTGATTCCTGCCTGGTTGAACCTCTGCCTGGTCTCTGAGTTGTGCTTTTGGGTCCAAACCTGGTCATCCGTTCGATGTCAGTACAGCTGTCTACACAGGTAACAGCTTGCGCCTCACTCCAATAACCACAAGCCAAGCATATTTTTACACTTTTCTGATGCATTGGGCATTGACAAAACACAGGTAACCTACAGAAGACAAGCCAGCTGAAGCCAAACAACAACAAAGCTTCAGATTCTGCTTGAGAAGCAGAAGTAGGACATGTTTTATATGCTCTAACTGATTTTCCACTATACAGAAGTCATATAACATGCACATATTAGATGCCTCCTTGGTTTAGAAAGTGAAACCATCCTACAGCCTGGTTCCTCCAGCTTTCTGGGGGGGATATTACAAAGTAAACTCGCAGAATACTTGTCCAAAAATAGAGATATAATATGATATGAAATAAATCTCTTCCATTTCTGGACACAAAAACAATCAGAGAAGAGCTCGGGGCTTTGCTAATGATGGCAGGATTTGGAGGCTTTTAGCAGAATTGCAGTAGCTCGAGGTCACGAAGAGCAGGAAGTGCTTCAGTTTGCTCCAGTGGTCTTCACCGGCCTGGATTCAGGTCAGAACCAAAACAGACGGGGACTCGACATAGGAAGTAAACAGAACTTCCTGTTTCACGTTGACTTCAAGCCTTCAGCTCTGGCTCGATACTGACCGTACAGATATGAGACTGATGTTGATCTTCTTATATCGGTCCTTTGATAAGAGACAGTCAAACTCTCTGGACCATTTATTCCTTGTGCCAAAGTTTCTGGGCGTTCAGTATAGGAGGATTTGTCCGAGCCAAGATTTCCTCTGCAGTCCATTTAGCAACTTGATATGTGAGAATGACGCTGAGACAAAAAACACAACATAAACTACCTAACAGATATATAACCCAGAAATTCCACCGGGTGCGGACACAAATGCTAAATCATCATGAGATGACTGCGTTCCCCATCCATGCAGATTGTTGCAACCAAAGCCAGCTCAAACGCCAAGATCTCACGAAACTCAGCTGACCAAGAAATAAGCTTTTAACTTGAGTTAGTATAGTCTGCATTGAGGATTTGCAGACTCACTTGTTAGAAAGCATTTGCCTTGTTTCAGTACCTAACAGAGACGGTTTGGCCAAACGGGTCAGTCCTCCCTGCATCAGAGGACTCCTGTTTTTCAGCTCTTCAGCTTCACGCCCTGCAGCCCTCCACATCTTTTGTTCACTGACATTTCCTCGAGAACAGATTTATTGGGCCACATAATTAAAATGGCTGGCGTCACATGCTGCAGCTCGGCTACCTGCTGCCCCATAAACGCTGTCAGAAATGTGACGGATGGGACAGCAGAACGTGACAGCGAGGCCGAAAACAAAACATCTGCACCGTAAATCTTGGAACAGGCGATAGAGGGGCCGGCGACCCGCCGTACACATATCACGTGGCTGATCTGCATCGATGAGCGGGGCGTATATGAGAGCGAGCGTATAACACACAGGCCAGATTTACTGCAGGGTTGTAGGCCACAACATTAATCTCATTGTGCAGATCGCATGTATGTCTTTAATCCATCTTTGAAAGTGGAGCTGGGAGGAATCAAACTGACCTAAAGCTGATTTCATCTGGCTTTCCTCTGCAATGTGAACAGACGTGGTTTACCGTGTATAGCATGTTATCTACCCTCACTGGGTCTTCATAACTTTTGCTGCAACATGTGCACAGTAACTATAGAAACAGCAGAACCATAGCAACCAGTTCACTAAAGCAATATTACATGAGAGGGAGTGCCGTTATACTGAATATCAGCACAGCTCGTGTGATATTGCGTTTATACAACAGTTCAACAATAAGTGACGACAGATTATGATTTATTTGATTATTTAATCATTTATTTGACTCCAAAAACACAATTAGTCCAACAACTGGACTGGTCTAACACTAAAATAATGTTGGTCTAACAGTAAAATAACGCTAAAATAATTACGGACACGTTATTAATTCAGGTGTCATATTTCGTAAAGGGACAGTGCAGGGAGCTTCAGTTTACTTCAGACTGATAATATGTTTGTTTTGGAACAGTCTGTCAATGCTACAGAAACACTAGGTTACCATTATTATGATTGTTATTATTATATTGGAACAGCTGTTAAGCAATACAGTCTCAGTGCTGTTATTCTCTATATCAGCACTCATGGACTCAGACTAACTGTCATACTGAATAAATTGTGTTTCTTTGGTACCAACCAGACGGAAACAAAAATAATCTGCTTCAGTTTTTTATGCATCTTGTTAGAGTAAAAGAAATAGAAACACTTTGAGCTGCAGCTTCATTAATATTCTATGTAAACTCTCCGCCTTATTCTCACTCCAACATTTTGCTTTCATTCCCGTCCACGTAAACGCTGCCATCGGCGGAGCATGGAGGGGATTTGTGGAGGATTGATGCCTCGGTGGGATTTAAACACGCAGTGTTTGCTTTATTATGTACACGCCGACTCCTTAATTATTTGCTCCAGACGCCCTTCTTCCCACTTCACCGCCATGCAGCCTGCCGCCTTCATCTGTTTGACAATCAGCCACCTGCTCGCCGGCTCCACGCACAGTTTGACTCCGAGCGGAACCGAATGTACGCGGGCAGATTCGCGGACGGTTCGCTGGAGATGTCGTCAGAAATATTCTACAGCTGACAACATCGTGTTCGTATCACGGCTTCTATAAATCGCTGGTGACCTTCTTTAAATCGAACACGTGCAGCGTCGTGAAGAGGCACGGTGGGGATTTAACTGGTGACCTCGTGGTGGAAGGTCCGTCCATCCATCAGCAGGACACACACATCAGTAAATGAACCTAAACAATATTGATTTTTACTTAAACACACTCTGATTATCTTTCCGCTGCTCCATCGAGAGCGGATCAATCAGGGTTTTCTGCTGCTGACGATCAATTACAGGCGATGAGCTCCTTTAATCTGCGCTAATCCATATTACGTCTTTATTGTTTATCTTTCTTATGTTAAATAATTCATTTTAAGTCGACCTGGACTGCACATTCATCGAGTATAAAAAAAAATACGTCTCAAGACCTCATGATGCTCGTCAACACGGAGAAAATAAATTAAACTTTAATTTAAAATTAAAGAAACTGCAGGACAGTAGTAGCTAACGTTAGCACGTCATGACATTAGCTAATGTTAGCAGTTAGCTACGTTAGCTATAGCTCGTGTTAGCAGTTAGCTACATTAGCTATAGCTCGTGTTAGCAGTTAGCTACGTCAGCTATAGCTCGTGTTAGCAGTTAGCTACGTTAGCTATAGCTCGTGTTAGCAGTTAGCTACATTAGCTATAGCTCATGTTAGCAGTTAGCTACGTTAGCTGTGGCTCGTGTTAGCAGTTAGCTACATCAGCTATAGCTCGTGTTAGCAGTTAGCTACATTAGCTATAGCTCGTGTTAGCAGTTAGCTACGTTAGCTATAGCTCGTGTTAGCAGTTAGCTACGTTAGCTATAGCTCATGTTAGCAGTTAGCTACGTTAGCTATAGCTCATGTTAGCAGTTAGCTACGTTAGCTATAGCTCATGTTAGCAGTTAGCTACGTTAGCTATAGCTCGTGTTAGCAGTTAGCTACGTTAGCTATAGCTCGTGTTAGCAGTTAGCTACGTTAGCTATAGCTCATGTTAGCAGTTAGCTACGTTAGCTATAGCTCATGTTAGCAGTTAGCTACGTTAGCTATAGCTCATGTTAGCAGTTAGCTACGTTAGCTATAGCTCATGTTAGCAGTTAGCTACGTTAGCTATAGCTCATGTTAGCAGTTAGCTACGTTAGCTATAGCTCATGTTAGCAGTTAGCTACGTTAGCTATAGCTCGTGTTAGCAGTTAGCTACGTTAGCTATAGCTCGTGTTAGCAGTTAGCTACGTTAGCTATAGCTCATGTTAGCAGTTAGCTACGTTAGCTATAGCTCATGTTAGCAGTTAGCTACGTTAGCTATAGCTCATGTTAGCAGTTAGCTACGTTAGCTATAGCTCATGTTAGCAGTTAGCTACGTTAGCTATAGCTCATGTTAGCAGTTAGCTACATTAGCCATAGCTCGTGTTAGCAGTTAGCTACGTTAGCTATAGCTCATGTTAGCAGTTAGCTACATTAGCCATAGCTTGTGTTAGCAGTTAGCTACGTCAGCTATAGCTCGTGTTAGCAGTTAGCTACGTTAGCTATAGCTCGTGTTAGCAGTTAGCTACGTTAGCTATAGCTCGTGTTAACAGTTAGCTACATTAGCTACGTTAGCTATAGCTCGTGTTAGCAGTTAGCTAAATTAGGTATAGCTCAAAACTAGCAAAATCTACAACATTAGCTTATATCAGTTAGCTATGTTAGCCTTTCCCCAAAACTAGCGAGGTTCACAACTTTAGCTTATGTTAGCAGTTAGCTACATTAGCACTAGCTCCAAACTAACTGAATCCTCAGCGCTACCTGTGTTAGCTTTGTTATATTAGCGTCACCTCTACATTACGTCTGTAAATCCCTGTTGTTCTCAGAGGCTGTGCTATTCCGTTAGCAGCAGTTAATCAGCTACTTTAGCATGGTTAGGCTAAAGCTTTCTGTCAGATCATGAATTCAGTTAGCTACACGAGCTACGTGAGCTAACCACAGTTAGCGGTTCACTACTTAGCAATCTTTCCCTCAAGTAATGTAGCTAATGTTAGCTGCTACTAAAAAACTAGTTTGATTAAGTTCATAACATAAGCTAATGTCAGCTCTACACCCACGCTAACTAACAATAGCTAATGTTAGCGGTCAGCTACATCTCAAAACTAGTGAAATCTACAACATTAGCTTATATTATATATATATATAGTAACAAAAACATAATTCCCCCTGGGATTATTTAAGTATTTTAAATTCTGATTCTGATATTTAACAGTTAGCTATGTTAAACTAGCAACTTTAGCACTAGCTCCAATCCAACTGAACCATGATAGTTAACTGTTAGAAATATATTAGCTTTAGCTCGACCGCTCGGTGGTGTAACGTTATTTTTTGCGTGATCGGACCCGGTTCCAATCCGGTTCTGCGTCCTGCTAACGGCAGATTCCGTTAGCAGTAGTTAATTAGCGATTTGTTGCGTTAGCCTAAATATACTGAAAACATGCCAGTGTTGGACAGATGAGACAAAAACATCATTTAAAGACATAACCAGGGATATTTGAACAGTTATTAGTTTAAAGCTCTTTGGACTAATTTAAAACTTCCTGTTAAAATGTGTAAAACAGGCGTTTGGTCTGACAGTTAAGGTCGTTTCTTAGTCACCTCGCCAAAGTAAAAGCGCCTTAATGACTCTAATTCACCTGCTCCACTTCTGTCTCTTTGTCTCTTGGGTTTAATTGGCAAACTGCTGACAACCTGAACACCCGGGCTCATGACCCGTCAATCAAAGCAGCAGGACACGAGTCGCGGAAGAGGAGGGAGAAAAGTAGGTCGATGCCGGAGGAGAGCGCTCTGATGCTGGGTTACTCCGAGAGCGTGATGGTTGCTGTTTGGTGTTTTAAAAACTGCGAGCTCGGAGGAGACGCTGACACATCCTCAACACCCACGCACCGCGGCGTCGAAGCCGAGGGGCCCCGGGGCCTCGTCTCTGCTGAGTCGAGCTCTTCTTCTTCTGTTTTTTGGGGAAGGAAGGAAGACGATAAATTAACGTCCCCTTTGTCTCGTTCTCTGAAGACGGATCTTTATTTTATTTTAAGAGCTGAATGTTCAGACTGACCCGCTAATATCCAAAATAACTGTAGACGTGAAGGTTTGAAGCATTTTAGGATTCTTTGTTGATGCTTTTATCAGTTAGCTTCATCGTCTCAGTATCGAGGATGGATTGCGTATCCGTAACGTGATAAAGACCAAATAAAGCCTGATTGCTTAAACAAGCCACCTGTGACCACACCCACCTGTCAGTCAAAGCGTCCACGCTCTTAATCCTGCATAACTTTAAGCCTTAATATAATGTGAACAGGTGAGTTGTATATAAATTCACCCTCAGTACAGTTGTCATGAACGGGGAAATTAGCTACAGAGACCAAAACTGTTTTTTGTACCAGGCTGTAAACATGTTTATTTCTGCTGTGAAGTTGGACATTTGGACATGGGGACTTATGGAGACTGACTCACTTCTGGAGCCAGACTCAGGTTGCTTAGCAACAGGATCTTGCTACCTGCCTAGTTCAATGAGTTCAATCGATTGTTCGATTTCCTCCTTCCTGACTGTCGGAGGCTGCGATTGTATGAAGACGGAGAGAAGTCGTGATGGAAGTTTATGACTTAAATGAAGAAATAATCTACGTTCTGCACGTCAACATCTTCAGGACACACTAGAGGTGAAGGAATCTGAAATAAACTTCTCCATCAGCCTGATGCGTGGTCACATGATGCACGTGGCACACGCACGCTTTCGTGATTCGTTAGGAGCTGAAATGTGAAGATGAGATAGGAAGTGGAGGTGAAGTCAACGCTTCAAAAACACATGAAAGGTGTCCCTTCCTCATGTACAGTGGTCCCTCGTTTATCGCGGGGGATACGTTCTAAAAATAACCCGCAATAAACGAAATCCGCGAAGTAAGTTTTACAATTATTATACATGTTTTAAGGCCGTAAAACCCCTAACCACACCTTTATACACCTTTTTACACGCATTTTGTACAGTACTCCCTTAAACAGGACGCAGAACAATTTAGGACGCTACAGTACGCTGTAAAAAAAAAAGCATGCAAAATTACACTGAAAAAAATCCGCGAAACAGGGAGTCCGCGAAAAGTGAACCGCGTTATAGCGAGGGACGACTGTATCACATAAATGCTGCCGTTCGGCTTTACCGACGATTGTGGAGGAACTTGAACCGAGTTCTTGAACCTTCAACAACACTCAACAATGAAGAGTCTTCTCATTGTCTCATGAATAAACCTGTCACCTGTGTGCAGTAAGCACAGGGCGTGATATTTTCTGACAGGTCTCACAAACATTGATCTAAAGCTTCACGGACGTCTTTTCCTCTTTGTCTGTTTGTTTTGTTTTGTGTTGTGCTGCTGGGCGTGGCTCCAGGCTCCCTCTCACCTGCTTCCACTCATCTCCTCACCTGAGCAGGATGAAGAACCAGCTGAACCTGAACCTGTTTTTGATGATCACCCTGGTGTGGAGCCAAAATGTCTGACAGACAGTTTATGAAAGGTAGGTAGGTACTCACAAAACACACCCTAACAACACACAGTCCACATGTTTACTCTGTGATGTCTGTTTGTTCTGGTTCTTGTTCACCTGTTTGAAGGACAGGTAGGTGACAACGCTCTGTACTTCTTCCTGCGCCATACTGACAGTTTTGGGAACGTGTCACCTCCAGTTAGATCGTCTGTTTCAGCATCAGAGGACCGACGGTGCAGTGAAGGGACGCTTTGAACGTCTCTGGTCATGAGAGACGCTTCAGGAGACAAACAGTGAAAGTTCTTGGTGACCTGCGTGGCTGAGAAATGAAGCCAATGCAAAAAAAACTAACAAAAAAGAAAAGCTGCAGTTCCTCTTGTCGTCCACTTGAGGCTGGCTCCAGAAGTGAGTCAGTCTCCATAAGTCCCCATGTCCAAATGTCCAACTTCACAGCAGAAATAAACATGTTTACAGCCTGGTACAAAAAACAGTTTTGGTCTCTGTAGCTAATTTCCCCGTTCATGACAACTGTACTGAGGGTGAATTTATATACAACTCACCTGTTCACATTATATTAAGGCTTAAAGTTATGCAGGGTTAAGAGCGGGGACGCTTTGACTGACAGGTCACACACTGAATTTTCTTTTTAAAAAGCTAATTATCATAAAGAAGTTCTCTAAAGGAAATGTTTGTTTGAGGGTTTTATGGAAAGCACATGATGAAGATCAGACAGCGCTCATGTGCTCAGCATGACACGGACCATCAGCGCTGAAGAAGAGTCAACACAGCTGCAGGACAGAAACAAGAACAGCAAACATTTGTGCGACTGCAAATCAGCTCCCAGTTATTCATCTGACAATGTAAACAACATTAATACACAGACGCTTACAGCAAACTCACAGATGCAGCATATCATAACACAACAGAGGTATTAAACCATTCGATCATATTTCAGTTCAAGCTAAAACTGTGTGTAATGTTGCCTTCATGGACTGAATACCAAAATACATCTGACTAGTGGTACGGTATGCAATGTTCAAGTTTCAAGTGTCTTAACCAGGTCAGAGAGATTCTTCCTGCTCCGTTTCTGCCCACAGCTCAAACCCCGAAGAGCGACCGCTCAGCATAATCCCCCTTTTTCATTTCAGATGCTCGTCTTTCACGGTCCCCACGAGAGGTCAGAAGGTGAGAGCAGCAGCTCTGCAGTCTTTGCTTCTCTTCAGCCGCTCGTTCTTTTCCATCTTTAAAAAAACGACCGCTCTCCCGTCGGAGGACTGCTCAGTAATTTAAAAGCTAATGAGAGAAAATTAAAATGACACAGTGTGTTTCGTTGGCAAAGACATCTCTCTTTGATCGAGTGGCCCAATTAAAAGTAAGAAAGATAAAGAGGCCCGCGGAGAGCTCGGCTCTTTGTTCGCCTTTTGTCAGGTGAATTAAGGTGCGGCTCGGTTTGAACTGGAGACCGGAACATCGTGCTGCCATTTAAATTGGATCCAGTCGTCAAATAAAAAAGGGATTACTGAGACCTGAAAGGGATGAAAGTGCTGAATATAGATCAGGATCCATAACTCTGAATAACTAAAACATACATAAAGGAAAAGACTCCTGAGGCTTGACCACCAGGAGCTCCACCAGCACTTAACCACAAGGACCTTCTCAAAGCCAGTAAGAGCTCTTCTTATAGGTGGAAATTGTTTGATTTCCACAACGAACCTGCAAGTTCAACGATGTAACGTCTCGTGTTGCAGGTGGAAACAGGAAGCCCAGCTCCATCCAAATGAGCCGACACCTTCAAACAACTCCTGAGCTGTTTGATCTGCACGGCCCGTCCTGCTAGTGCAGTGTCGACCAGTGATGTAGTCAAGACCAACTGAACTGAGACCAGACTGTGTCAAGACCTACATAAGACCAAGACCAAGAGGGGTTGGGACCAAGACTAGATTGAGAGCAGACAGCATGCAGCGTTCATAGGTAGTTAACGTCATATAAGTCTTTACAAACTGCTTTTGGAACAAATAAAGTGATTTCCTCACAGTCGTGGTCCTGACTCGACTCTGAAACAAGGCCGAGGCGTGGTCTCCAAGACCAACACTGATCCTGAGCACTACAACACTAGTCAATCAAATCCAGGTGATTCCTGGATGGATTTAAGCTGTTGGTTTGATTTTTTTGCAAACTTCTTCCACTCTTTGTGCTAAACTAGGCGAAGAACGTGCTGGAACTGGACCTCGGTCTGTGCTGGAGACCGACCAGTAGGGATGTAACGATACACTCAACTCACGACTCGATTCGAGTCACGATTTTTTGTTCACGATACGATTTTTTCACGATTTTTTTAAATCAAAATGAGCTACAGACAAAATCTGACCAAATAAAATTATCTTTTTATTTGTAGGAAAAAAATCTCTCTTTACAGAAACTCTCAAACAGTTTGTGTTCTTTTTAGGGCTGCCAGCAAGCAGCTGATCTGACCATTACCTTTCAGCTTGAAGTATGAGCTAACTGAAAATAAAAACAATTAAGATGATAGCTCATTAATCCTTTAATGAGAGTCCATGGCCCCGGGAAACAGCGAGGTCCGGGCGCTGTAAACGCAGAGCCGGTCGCGGCGCACCACCTCGGAGGAAATGCGCCCGGCGGAACCAGCCAGCACCGGGGAGAGGTCCCATGAGGGGATCCTCCCGCACCGTGTGGCCGTCCCTGACCCGAGTTTAATCCCCCGTGCAGACTGCGCGGAAGTTGCGGTGATTGGTTAAAATTGCAACACCCCCGAATTCACGGGGATTCACTGAAGTTGCAAATTGCAACATCGTGAATTCCTGGAGGGTCTGTGTTATGGGATCATTTACGGTACAGTCAGGCCTGACGCCGATTACCACTACTGCGCATGTGTGTGTGTGTGTGTGTGTGTGTGTGAGACACAGAGAGGCAGACGCGGCAGTGGAAGCTGCAGCCACAACGTAACCTATTTCTAATTTAAAAAAAAAGACGAAAAAGAACATATCCTACTTCTCTCCCATTCGCCAAGAATCGCGATTCATTTTTTCTGTCAACCGATGCGAGTCGTCACGCATTTGTACCGATTTTAATCGTGTCACGATGCATCGTTACATCCCTACCAACCAGTGAACAGGATCTCCCAAAGTGTCCTGAAGTCTAATGAGAACGGTTTCTCCTGCTTTAGCATAGCACAGCTAATGGCAGCATGTAGTCTGGTAGCTTCGTTCATCCTCTTCTGACCACGGGTGGGTGCCCAGCCTCTTTCAGCCAATCAGGTGTTTGACATTTTCAAGACTTCCAGTTGGCTCTGAAGTCTCAAGGAAGGTATCGTTTGACTTTAATGTCCTTTTGAGTTCGAGGATAAAGGAGAGGAGAGGAAGAGGAAGATGACGACGATGAAGAAACATGCAGCTCAGGTGAGTGACGGATCTTTGAAACCACCTCAAACATCTCGTTTAGTTTAGAACTGGGTCAGGAGTGTTCAAAAGAAAATGTGCTTTCTTTATTCAGAGGATGAAGACCTGTGCACCTTCTGAGGAGTCCTGAGACCTCAGTTTGTCCTCTGCACTAAAACTCAGAGATGATAATTACCCATTGAAGACTACTGTAGCTGCTGTTAGCTAGTGTTGGCTCAGTTTGTTAGCCAGGCTGCCAAACTGTGAGCTCAGACCACCGGGGGAGTGTTAGTGTTAATACCACAAACCTTTTGGACCACCGGGAAGAAGAAGAGGCGGTTTACAGGCCAGTGTCATGCCAGAACAGGAGCTGGGCAAGCAGGCGTTTGAGACCGAAGAGGACAATGTTGGAGGAAGTGAGCAAGAAGTGACTGAATATTTCCAGAACAGACTTAAATCTCACTGCGAGGCTTTTTCCAGCTCCAAACCACAAACAGCCGGCGCTACGTTACGTTTTTAAGGTCGTGCTTGCAAACAGGGATCTCAGTTAAGAAGCTTAACGACGGCCCAAGTATCGTTCTCTAGAGTTTTATTAAGCAAACGGATCATCAGCTTATAGAGAGCAGACTTTAGCAAATGTAGTGGAAAATAGTGCAGAGAGGGAGAGAGAGGGAGAGGGAGAGGGAGGGAGGGAGCGAGCGAGGGAAGGAGGGAGGGAGTGAGGGAGGAAGCGAGCGAGGGAAGGAGGGAGGAGGGAGGGAGCGAGTGAGGGAGGGAGGGAGCGAGTGAGGGAGGGAGGGAGCGAGCGAGGGAGGGAAGGAGGGAGGAGGGAGGGAGCGAGCGAGCGAGGGAAGGAGGGAGGGAGGAGGATTAACCTCCCTGTGGCTGAGGACTTTGGGAGAATCTGATGCTAAATGTCAAAACCAGGAGGAGCATTGTTCACTGAGAGAGAGTAAACAGGTTCATGCTGCTGCTGTAACTGAAGCTGCTGTTAGCTCGTGTCAGCTCAGTTTGTTAGCCGGGCTGTGAGCTCAGAGCACCGGGGAAGAAGAAGAAGAAGAAGAAGCAGAAGAAGAAGAAGAAGCAGAAGAAGCAGAAGGAAAAGCAGAAGAAGAAGAAGAAGCAGAAGGAGAAGAAGAAGCAGAAGAAGAAGAAGAAGCAGAAGGAGAAGCAGAAGAAGAAGAAGAAGAAGCAGAAGAAGAAGAAGAAGCAGAAGAAGAAGAAGAAGAAGAAGAAGCAGAAGCAGAAGGAGCAGAAGAAGAAGAAGAAGAAGAAGAAGAAGAAGCAGAAGAAGAAGCAGAAGAAGCAGAAGAAGAAGAAGCAGAAGAAGAAGCAGAAGAAGAAGCAGAAGAAGAAGCAGAAGAAGAAGTTTCCTAGCAGCCTCTGTGGACATGATGGCTGAGCCACTCTCCTTCATTGGAAAGCTGATTATAGCAGCTATCGATCAGCTAACTGGGGACAAAAGAGTTTAGTGATGAATAATTGAGTCCGATGCTCTCGTGTGTCTTGCTGTCTATCGATGTTCTGGCAGATCATTGGCTGATCTGCAGGCAGGACAGAAGCTGTAACCTTGGCGTCTTATCTCTGTGGACACAAACAGAGCTGCTCCCATGGAACAACGATCCCAACGAGACTCAAGAAACCAACAACAACGCAACAACACCTGAGCAGCCATGAAAAACAGCAATGATAAAACCTTTGGTGATCTTTGTAGGTAACGTCCTGACTCAACATTAACGTTAATATCTCTAAGAAACTCTACAGCTGGTCACTAACAGGTGGACTGCGGTCCAGGTCCGGACCCAGAGCCAGACCCGACATATCGTTGAGTTTGATTCAGTTTTGGTGGAGATTACTCAGCGAGAGTTACGTCCTTCCTGTCTCTGATTGGCCGGTACTCGGTGCCTTCGTGGGTTTGAGTTGGTTGGGTTTAGTCATGAGGACGACGATTGGTCAAGGGGAGGAGGGCAAGAAGAATGTCAGCCAATCACAGGCAGGGTAGGAATGAGGAGACAAGGAGTGAGGAGACAAGGAGTGAGGAGACAAGGAGTGAGGAGACAAGGAGTGAGGAGACAACGAGTGAGGAGACAAGGAGTCAGAAAAGAGGCCAAACTGAGTCTGTGCGCAAAGTCAGTAAATAACTTGTTAGGAGGAGGAAGGAGAGAGGTATTTATTGTGACGTCCTACAGACTGTCTAAAACCTGGACGTAGTCTCTGTGACGTCCCCGCAGACTGTCTAAAACCTGGATGTAGTCTCTGAGACGTTGTTTATTTCCAGTTTTTTATTCAGTAACATTTGAAGCTTGAGGAAACATGAAAACCTTTTTTTGAACCAGAGTCATTTCAGTTCATCCATCGCGGCTCCGCGATAAGAAGATAATCTCGTGACCTCTGACTCGACTCGGTCACGTGACCTCTGACTCGTATGGACGAACTTTAATTGTTTTTCTGTGCCGTGGATTTCTGAACCCACCGTGATGAGACGGACACGTCATCAGTTCACACACAGGACGTCTCGTCAGGACGGGCGTCTCTCTCGCCACGTCGGTTCTGACGCGATGTCGTCTTATGTAGTTCCTGCTGCACACACACACACACACACACACACACACACACACACAAACACACACACACACACACACACACACACACACAGAGCTGCTGGCTTTGATTCTGTTTCCTGTTTGTCATTTTTTCTGTTTGTCTCCGTCCCACAATGCAGCAGGACAAGCTGGTGCTGGCGAGCCGCCACACACACACACAGACACACACAGACACACACGCACACACACACACACACACACACACACACTGTGGCTTATGCTCACTAATCGTCTTCTCGTTCATTCTCACACTAACATGGAAAAAAAATATGGACGGGATTTACTGAGCTCGACCAGATGTGATAACACTGTGTGTGTGTGTGTGTCTTTGTAAACACACACTCTGCTCCTCTCTGTGATATTTTGTCGTTGTTGCGGCGACAGATTAGCGACATTGTCAACGTGGAGCGGTGCAGAGGTCAAAGGTCAGAGTGTGAACACAAACACAGACTGTGAAATAAACAAACACACACAGACACACACACACGTGAACAGGTTAAAGTCTGAGCAGTCTGTCTTTAAATCAACACGACTGTTGATCTACACTGACCTGTTAGCTCAGTCTGTTAGCTGCTGTTAGCTCAGTTTGTTAGCTGCTGTTAGCTCATGTTAGCTCAGTTCGTTAGCTGCTGTTAGCTCATGTTAGCTCAGTTCGTTAGCTGCTGTTAGATCAGTTCGTTAGCTGCTGTTAGCTCATGTTAGCTCAGTCTGTTAGCTGCTGTTAGCTCAGATTGTTAGCTGCTGTTAACTCATGTTAGCTCAGATTGTTAGCTGCTGTTAGCTCAGTTTGTTAGCTGCTGTTAGCCCATGTTAGCTCAGTTTGTTAGCTGCTGTTAGCTCAGTTTGTTAGCTGCTGTTAGCTTATGTTAGCTCAGTTCGTTAGCTGCTGTTAGCTCAGTCTGTTAGCTGCTGTTAGCTCATGTTAGCTCAGTCTGTTAGCTCAGTTTGTTAGCCGGTCTGTGAGCTCAGAGCACCGGGGGAGTGTTAGTGTTTGTACCACAGGAGTTTGGAAGAAGAAGAGGTTTACAGACTCAGCAGCCTCTATAGACATGATGGCAGAGGAGAAGAGAGTGAAGAGGATGCTGACGGAGGAAGCTAAAAAGAGAAAAGGAGTCACTGGACACGAGTAAATCTGGGACTGACTTTTCATGGTTGTCTTGGTGAAATAGTTTCATATGTTCGTATCAGAAATATCTCCACAGTGAATAAATAATAATAATAACCCTTCCAGGAGAATCTTACAGAATATATTTATTTAACTCAGAGCAGCGTTTTGTCTTTCGCTCTGACTCTTGGATATGAAACGTGTTAACTATCGCTGCGCTCTGAGGTGTGATCTAAACGTGGAAAATGTTCCCACCGTTCTCTGAGCGGCGTCGGCTCCTCCAGTGTGTGGAGGGGAAGTCACGAGGTGTCAACACAAGCGTGGCTTTATCAGAGATGATGATGAGTAGCACCCGGCGTTCTCAGCCTGAGAAAGGTTAAACACTTCATCTGTGAGCGTGCGATAAGACGTGAGTCATAACTGTTCATATGGAGCGCTCAGGCCGAGGACTCATAGTATGACCTGAAGCTCTGTACGGAGATGTTGACAGCAACTTTGATGCGTTCACGTAACAGATACTTTGACTAACGCACGGCATGACCACGTGCACGTTATCCTCTTCACCATGTCCTCACTCCCTCGTTAGCTTCAAGTTGTTTAGATTATGCATGAATCGCACACTGTGACGCGTCCTCACCTGTCAGAGTGTCTTTGAATGCACCACGAGGACGTTTTTAAACATGTCTGTCCTCGAGTCAAGTCCCAACTCATCCAATCAAACGCTTTCCCTCTTCTGATGCCGCTGGAGCTGCTGTTAGCTCAGTTTGTCAGTCTGCTGTCTGTCTGTAGTATCTGCTGTCTGTAGTGTCTGTTGTCTGTCTGTAGTGTCTGCTGTCTGTCTGTAGCATCTGCTGACTGTCTGTAGTGTCTGTTGTCTGTCTGTAGCATCTGCTGACTGTTTGTAGTGTCTGTTGACTGTTTGTAGTGTCTGTTGACTGTTTGTAGTGTCTGTTGACTGTTTGTAGTGTCTGTTGACTGACTGTAGTGTCTGCTGTCTGTCTGTAGTATCTGTTGACTGTCTGTAGTGTCTGCTGTCTGTCTGTAGTATCTGTTAACTGTCTGTAGTATCTGTTAACTGTCTGTAGTGACTGTTTGTAGTGTCTGCTGTCTGTCTGTAGTGTCTGTTGACTGTCTGTAGTGTCTGCTGTCTGTCTGTAGTATCTGTTGACTGTCTGTAGTATCTGTTGACTGTCTGTAGT